>NW_005178014.1:0-111973 GCF_000258705.1 Coccomyxa subellipsoidea C-169
CCTAAACCCTAAACCCTAAACCCTAAACCCTAAACCCTAAACCCTAAACCCTAAACCCTAAACCCTAAACCCTAAACCCTAAACCCTAAACCCTAAACCCTAAACCCTAAACCCTAAACCCTAAACCCTAAACCCTAAACCCTAAACCCTAAACCCTAAACCCTAAACCCTAAACCCTAAACCCTAAACCCTAAACCCTAAACCCTAAACCCTAAACCCTAAACCCTAAACCCTAAACCCTAAACCCTAAACCCTAAACCCTAAACCCTAAACCCTAAACCCTAAACCCTAAACCCTAAACCCTAAACCCTAAACCCTAAACCCTAAACCCTAAACCCTAAACCCTGAACCCTGAACCCTGAACCCTAAACCCTGAACCCTAAACCCTAAACCCTAAACCCTAAACCCTAAACCCTAAACCCTGAACCCTAAACCCTAAACCCTAAACCCTAAACCCTGAACCCTGAACCCTGAACCCTAAACCCTAAACCCTAAACCCTAAACCCTAAATATAGGAAAGACCAGCGCCGATTCGTCCCGGCAACCGGCGACAGCCGTTTCTGCCACAGCCATCGTATTATCGTTATCATCGAAACGACTCACGCCGAAACAACAGAAACACCTCTGCTTGCCAGATTTTTATCACGTCATTGAAGCGTCCATAATTGCAATCCTTGTCGGCCAATTCTGCATCCGTGAACGTCTCTTTGTCGATAGGATTCCGACAGCAGCAGCGAAGACGAAAACGCTGGAGATTCCTCTGACCGAAATGAACCTCACAAGCACTCAGAGGACAACGACGAAGAGGCCTGGGAACCTAACAATTCACCAGGCGTAGCTGTGGTCCTTGCCACGGTCGTCGGCGCGACAATATTTGGCTGGGTATGCTACACTCCAAATTCACTATTGGTGCTTTGAGCTGCTTCAAGGCGCAGAGTCGAAGATCTGAAAGAAGTAGGGATAAGCAAACCCAAAACAGGGCTGACTGATTCTTAAGTTCGCTTTTCACTTATACATCGAAACTCACATACGCCAAATAGTGATTCACCGCTTGCGCAGATAACTTCAAGGGTACAATATCGTTTTCACAACCATCCTCATCAACCGACTGAGGAGCTTGTGGTAAGTGGCAGACCAAATCTGTGAAAGCTATCATTAGCATCAGGAGATTTCTTTCGTGCATGGCTTTCAAGGCTTGTTCTACCTGCATATTGCAAACAACCGGCATCATGCCATGCCAACCGGCATCAGTGATGGCAGTTCTTGTATCCACAGAGCCGGCAGGTATATATCATGAAGTTCAGAATTAAGACATACAGCACACGGTACAAACATATCGTGGGTCATGACGGATGGGTAGATATTGGCTGTCAACTGCCTACTTTGCTCATGCAGGCTCAAGTGATGTCGGAGGGCAACGGGCAGCTTGAGAAGAAGCTGTCGAGCTTCAGCGAAGAGGACTGGCGCGAAGTATCAGCTACCCTTCAGACTTTAAAATCACTGGAGACACCCACAAACACTCTAGAAAGCTTCCTGACAAGAGATCCCATCGGAAGCGCAGTCGTGTCATTCATTGATGCGCACCTTCCAGTCTCTCTCAGGGATAAAGATTCAAAAGAAGGAGGTGCAGCAACTGAAGGTGCTGTCTTTAAACTACCGCGCGAGGCTGACACAATCCCAGACGACACAAGACAGCCTTCAAATGATGAAGTACCGAATGCTACAATTCCAGAATCTGAGGCAAAACATGCTGCTAATAGCGACTGTTCAGATGTTACAGTTGCATCACGGCGGAATGAAATTGATGCGGAGGTGCAGCACACGGCCACGGTTTGTTGCATATAGTTTCAAACAGTGTTCTTGTGTAATCTTAGCGCAGTCTTGAAGGAAATGTGGTATACTTAACAGTGAAGGTTCTTGTAACTATCTCATGTGCCATATTACACCCATCTGTGACAAAGGTTTCTGCTTTTTGTGCAGACGCTTTCATGCATACAATACAGAGAGCCTAGCGAAAGTGCTGTGGCTCCGAACTTAAACGTCCCAGCCTTTTGCACCGTGAGTCCAGGGAGTTCCAAAGCATCAAAAGGTCCTCAGGAGCCTCGGTCACGCAAAGAGGTAAATGCACCAAGTCCATCAACTGGATTATGGAGGGGAGTGCACCTGTGGGGTCGGACCTCCAATATCTAAAACACTGAAGTCATAAGATGCATCAAAGCGAGTGTGTCACGGTGAAGTTTCGGAACAAGTGTGCCAATCTTGCCGGAGAGCTTCTTAATATTGACCGACGCATGCATTGCGGTCTCCACTCATGCTCTTTTCCTGATTTAGTATTTGTATATTGCTGTACTTTTCTGGTACTGGGTCTGTGGGTTTCCTGGGACCGTCCTGTTGCAGAATCCAGTTGCCCCTGAAAAATATTCCCCTCCCACTGGGAAGAGATCGAGAAGTTTTCAGTCTTCATAGTGACTGTTTTTTATTGATATAATGTCATGGTGATAAAATGGTCAGGAATTTCCTTTTCAAAATCAAACCGATAAATTTTCAGGATAGCATGATGCTTCAATCAATGCGCAGCCCTGCTTATAGTGCCTGAGAAGTCGAACTGAAAACAAACTCGAATTGACTTCAGTGAATTGACTTTCATCACGGTAATGTAGGTGTCAAGCTTCAGTGATGACGAGTTAGTGAAAGTAAGTTGCGATCTGGCTGAGGCTGGCAACTCAATCACTAGGCCAAAGTCTGATGATGGGATGTCACAACTTTTCTATGGAAGCAGCTTGAATATTGCAGCAATGCCCACTTCACGAGATGTGTGGACACAGGCTATCAAAAATGCCGACGAAGGCGGTGCAAGCACTCAACAAAACGACACGCATGATGATGCTCTGCATGACGACATGGTGCGCTTCTGTAGTATCCACTTCCTGCTGTCTTCAATAATCAACCTGGAGAGCTTACCTGTGTACATGTACACTAGGTTTATGGGTGCATACTGCGCAATACATGTACATGTATGCACCTTGCTTGACATGTGTGGACCTCTCGGTATGAATGCTTTATACTCGACAATAAGAAAGAAGAAAACAAATGCGTGACATGAGGTACTTTTAATTTGTTAGAAGCACTTCAAAAATGGCTTTGACATGCACATGGAAAGATCCTTTCCATATGATCTGGCATTGCATGCAGGTAATCAGACATGGAGATTCCAAGGGAGATTCCAAGGTGCAAGTAGATATACACACAATCAGTGATTGCAAGGCAAGGGAATTCTGTTCATCAAATTTCTTTTGTTCTGAAATTGGACTACCTTCAATACTATTGGAATGGGTTCTTATGCACATCGCTCTTGACATTTTACTAAATATCGCATTGCCATTCATTGAATGTCGGCGTCTGTTGTTCTTATTGCACTTCTTGCAGGTCACAAGTACCGCGTTCTTGCATTTGTGAGACTCATGCCGTTTGTGTAGGATTCCAATGTGGATGTGATTGTGACTTCAATAGATAGAGCCAATTATTTGGACCTTCCCGAAGGAGGAAATGCCTACTCCTTACATGCAACAACGTAGGTTAAAAAATTGCATAGCGAAGATTGTGTTTAAAAACATTTTTCTTGGCTTCGTAAGAGCAACGTCCTACTTTATGAAATACTGATTCAATTTTGGTATATCTCCAAGATTGCAAGTTGCCAATTACGTCATATTGCCAAGAGAACGGCAAGTACGCCATCATGAAAATTGATAAGATACTTTGTGCTTATAAAAGTGTATTTGACGTAGTGATCTTGGAAAGATCCGATCGGAGCCTCTCGGCAAGGAGTATCCGAATCCTTCTTCTGCGGCCGTCCGCGCAGCGCTTTTCAAAAAGTTGCCAAAGATAAAGTATTCAAAGGCGACACACAAGTTCGTGATTCAAAAATACCGCAATATATTCCGGTATGTTGGATATATGCTATGATAACATACAATGAAAACAATTTTGGCCCAATTTGACTGTTTTCATTTGAGTCATCGGCGTAAGATAGCCTGATGTATTTAAAATTTGGCAAGCAAGAATGAAAAAATTGGGTGTTAAATAAGAACAAATACATCTCACGTACCCAATCTTGACATTTTCATTATCGGAATGGACAACAATTGACAAGGGGTGTTTACATACGCATGCAGTGTAGATGAATATGGAAATTGCTTGTTGCTTGACGCCGAACCTGGAACAATCTGCGCCATGGAGCTCGACCATAGGAAGCCAAGATGCAGTGGAGGAACGGACCATCCTCACAACTTACGGCCAATGTATTATGCCACCAATCGCTATGTGAAGAATGACAAGGTACACCTTCAGCTTCTACCACGATACACAATGTCAAAGGCCTTGCATTTCATACTAGCCTAGTATCTATACTGAGTACAGATTTATATTTAGCACTGCTGCGTTTACAAAGCGCTTAACCTAGACCTAAATTTAGACTGGTTTTGTATTCAATGCTTTGTACGTTATACATTCACACTTTCTTACGTTGTACGTATTCGTCCTCTGAGTTCAGCTTAATGTATAAGTACACGGTATCGGTTTGAATACAGTAAAATCAAAGCTCATCTTCTACATTTACGTTTGCAGCCAATTGAAGATGTGGAATTAGAAAAAATGAGCTGCGGTCTGGAACAATGCGATATCGATGTCTTCATGCAAATGCTGAACGAAGAGAGTCAAAAAACAGAATCCCATCATCGAAGGTGCGCACTTACTGAAGTACATATAGTATAGAAAATTCCCTATATTGTGTGTTGTCAGTTGAAACGAGAAACCGGTACCGCCTCGATTCCCTTCACAACTTCTGGATAATATACTGGGCATATGCGTAATCAATATCGTCATATTTGCACGTACCTTACTCTGATAGTTTCACTGCCAGTGAGCACAAAATCTTCAGTAAAGGGTGTCACACAAACGATTTGGAGTTAGTGTCTATTGGGATCCAATAGGCACTAATAGCCTGGTTGATTGGTTGTAATATTGACCCAATAAACCCAATAGAAAACTGAAAATGCTGTCCAAAACATATAATTGTACTGGAATACGGTATACTCATTCTACTACAATAGCTATGTGGCAAAATAAATATCTCTACTTTCATTGCATACAATGTGTCTTGAATGCTCTCTCTGAATGTGTGCGTAGGGGTCTCCACCGAGCAGTCTTCTTCCTCCTGAAGGAGAAACGCCCTCCGACGAAGGTTTGGAACCTAAGAGATATTGATAAAAAGATAGTGCACGACATGCTCGCTAAGATCATTAAGAAAGGTTCTTCCATGAATGACGACCACCGTGGCACGTTTTGAGATTGTAAACAACGCCAGTGATTAAAATGGCTACGTAAGGGGGGGGGCCAACCAGATTGCTGCGCTGTGATTGGTTGAATTGGGTTCCCGGGCAGGGAATGACTCTGCAACGTTGACATTCTCCCGGCAGAAAAAAATTCCGTGTTCCACGGTTCCATCGGAAACTGCAACGTGCTTGGGTTGGGAATGGGAATTGCATTGACACAATGGGCACGTCTCCAGACGTTATTCAGCTGGAAACAGGTCTCAGGAGTGCAATCTTAGAGCAGCAACTATATAGCAGCAACTATATATGCGTGCTAATCGATGTCAACAACACAGTCACTGCCAGCCTGATGTCACAACATGGTGCTTGGCTACCGCAGACTTGTAAACACTTGTGGTTTTGGGGACATTGTAGCTCAAATTGTGCGAAATGTGGCTTCAGCAGAATTGTTGTGCTTTGTTAATTCAACGCCAATTTGTGGCTTTGCATCGACATCCTGAATCTTCAAGTTGCCAATGGCCACAAATAAGCCTTCTGTACTATAACGGCCTAAGTCTCACAGGACCGCATTGGCTTTTATAAGCCAAGAATGAAACACTGGGAACCGCATAATCTCAAATGTCTACCAAGTCCTTGCCGAGTCTTAAAATATTTGAACCGGCGGGAAGAGGCGGCATTGCCAGGGCGGTGCCCTAGTGGGGGTGTAATGTTTGCAAGGAAAAGAGGACATGTGCGAAAATCTATTTGCGCATCCTATGGTAGTTCCCCTTTTCACTACATTTATACTGAAGTCTTTCAGATGACCTGTTTAGTCCAGCCGCTGAGACCATACAACACTTCATGTGGCAGTTGGACATCCGAGTCGTCAGTGTTGCACACTTCAATTTTGTCATGGATTGTTTTGATCACTTGGTTACTGTCTGCACCACCACATTTACACAGCCCTGCGCGGCAGGAGTTGACGTGTAATGTTCCTTCCCTCCTTTCTTCCACCATGGCATTATTATTATTACAGATCGGCAATCCCAAAGCCAGAGGCCATAGGGCATACACGCAGGGCGTCTGCAGCCACATCTGTGGGGCCTTCATTAGTCTGCAGCCTATCACTCACTCATCATATACATGCATGCACTCCCTGCCCCGGATGAGTACCCCTCTATCATAGATATGATATCCGGGGCCTCTGGCCTGCCAGCAACGCAACACCATCGTCAGTGACGTTGAGGGTATCTTGCAGGAAAACCCAGCGTTGGGCAGACAATCACAGACAAACATATGTGTAGTCAATCATGGCATGGGCAGTCATATGCATTATTATTGTTACAGGTCGGCAAACCCAAAGCCATCCCAATAGCATTTAGACCATCCAAAGCAGTCTAGGTCGTCTAGACTATACTATTCTATAAGACACCCCACAACTTACTGAGCCACATGGCACTTGTGATGGCATCCAATGAGCTGTCTGTGGTAGAATGGTGGTTGAGAAGTGCTATGGCAGGCTGAAGGAAAGGTGGAGAATCCTGTACATAGATCTTGACAGCCACTCAATGAAGGGTGTCTGCGAGATTGTGGGGTCTGCATGTGTGCTGCACAATCTGTGTGAGAATGAGAGGCAGGCCATGGATCTGCTGCAATGGAATCACCACGCAGAAAGGCTGACGCGCCGGGGCACAGCACTTGCGACAGCGATGGCAGAGCAGGCTGCCATTGATGCCGCACTCGGGGAAGCCGTTGAGGGTACCCCGGGGTGGGCCCACAGCAGATCAGGGCAGCCTTGTGCACATATGCAGTGCGCATCAAGCCAGCAGGCTGGGAGCCCGTTGAATAGATTAGCTAGGCTAGAAGTGAGTTCACCATTTAAGCTAGCACTTTTTCACAAACTAATTCAGGTTCCTGCCAGTTAGTGGCTTCTGGTCATATTTGTTCACATTTGACTGCTTGCATGCGTGTAACGCGTAGGCGTGTTGTAATAATATAAACAATTGCCCTCATGTTTACATCAGCCTTCAATTTTCTTTGAATGATTCACTGGTGTCACAATACAACAAACTCAGATCAGTATCAGATTGTTCACAAGTTGCCATAATCATTTTTGCCTTTGGTATACTTGCAATACATGCCTTTGGCTAAAGAAATCCAGGTGTGGAGCCCCAGTTGAGCCGATTTGCCAATGCAACCAACAAAAAGAAGGGCAATGATCGTGACTGCTCTACAGCTGTCATATTTGTACAATCCTGTCAGATGCTGCCAGAAACATTTCTGGGCAGCTGCAGCAGTCCTGCAGATTGCAACTTCTCCAGCACTTCATCAAAACAATGCCCCCTGTCCAGCATTTCTTTCATATATGGTCTTTATAAGGTCTTTCGCAAATGAAGCCCCAGTGATTGCAGTCGCCACCTGCTCACACCCCTGCAAGACGGCACATGCACGCTCTAAATGTGCATGCCAGACCATGGATAGCCTTATGAAATCAATCGGCCGTAAGCAGAGTAAGCAATGCGGGAGCAGGTTCCTCCCAGTAGGGGCACTTTCAGAAAGGCTGCATTGGTGCCTTCTGAGAGCCGTTCTGCGGCTTGGATCTCGTCCCGCACAGAGTCTTGCTGAGGATCATACATAGTTGCTGTGGATTTCTCGGACATTGAACTGAGGCGATTTAAGCTGTCCGGCATGCCCAAGCCCTTGCGCTTCTTGATACGTATATACATGCTGGCCCGTGTTGAAGGCATCACCTTGCGAAGCTGATGCCGCCCCAGCCATGGCGTCGTGAACAGCGTGCGCGGTGTCGTCGCCATAGCAGCGCTCGTGGCTGCATCTTCGGCTGAAATTGGTGCTGCCCTTCCGCGCCGCTGCGGGGGGGAGATTCGCTGCGGGGGGAAGATTCTGTGGGACAACAATGGATTAAATCCACGGAGAACGTCAAGCAGTGGCCTTCGAGTTGAAGAGAATCATGTCAGTGACCATGATGCATCTTGATGATGTCATGCATGCTATGTAGTACTAAGGAAGTTAAGACACACCCGAGGACTCGCGCCGATTTCAGTAGGGGGAGGTTGCAGTTGTCTACATGATCTGAGTTCCCCACCATGAAAATCATTTGTACACGATGTACCCCTGGACTGGACATTGAGTGGACCTGCCTAAACATGCTGCATGCTAGGACCTGCACCCATGTCAGGGTGCTGAATTTGTGTGATTCTGTCAGAGGAACAGCTTGCAACGACTCTGACGGTCCCGGAAGTACCCTGTTGTGTTAGCAAATGATGATTATTGATGAGTAGGAGAAAGGAATTTTCTGGTGTGAGATAAATGGTTATTTGAACCTGAAATTGGAGCTGTAGTCCTAGGGAAAGGAGTTGCGTGGTCCTGGTGCTGAGATCTGCAACGTTTACCTTGTGTAATGCATCCGTATTATCTAGGGAACGTCTCAGGGGGTGGGGGAGAGCACGTTTTGGTTACACATCAATAGGACGTCTGCTGGCTTAATAGGGCTGTCTCCGAGCTATCCATACTCATGATTCCATGGCACGAAAGTGGCCTACAAAAGAATCGCTATTGCTCGGCTAGATCCAGCAGCCTCCAGGAAAGAAGGACCGCAAAATGATGGTGTACATGGTTCCGTACAAGGTCCTGTAAATAGTTCCGAGGGCAGGGGATAAATTCATGCCCTTTATGCCGACATGGAGGTTACGGTATCCTGTTTACAAAAGTTCCGGAACTTACATAAGTTCCGGCGTACTTAGCGTGTGGATCACATGTACATACTACTATTCCTTTCGTATGCTGGGTGTCATATTAATGCAAACGTGGTTTATATGGGAGGGCTACCGAAATTCGTTGTTCCACTTGGACTATAATCCTCTCGCTTTCATTTTGAAGTGCGACTGGTGACAATTCAGTGATCCATCTGCAACAAGAAAATGTCTTGAAAAGGTGTGTTCCGTTGCATGGCATTTTTGGGAGGTCTTGGTTGCTTTCTCCTGCCCCTTGCCGTGCGATCCGAAGTGTGCAGTGTTGATCGATTAAGTTGCAAACCGTTAGCCTGCGCACCTGATATTCATTTATTGTTGTTTACATCATTTTCTGTGCGCAGTTTAGATGCAGAATGTTCACTGAATTCACAGCTGCAGGTTCCTTTGGCCAAACAGTTCGATGGGTGATCACCCATTCCGTGTCACCCTGGAGAACGGGCTCCACAGCCCTGCAGAGCTCCTGCAAGGGCCACAGTCGAGGCGCAGGAGATCCCTCGGTGCAGCACCGCCAGACGAAGAGGGGAGGCAGAGGGATGGTGAAGAAGAAGTGGATGAATACCAAGAACTGGTCAGGTGCGCTGACAACACTGTGCAGTGATCTTACGGCTCCATAGAAATAATTCCGTACCAAAGGACCCAGGAGCGTTTCTGGCAGTGAAATTTGTTTCTGCACACTTCGCCCTTCTGGCATCTGGAAGCCTAAGTCTTGTGTAGCCCACAGTCGGACATGCCCTATCTGTGCCCAGTCAGACATGCCCTATCTGTGCCCTTTGGGAATGTGAACGATAGGGGTGTCCAACAGCAAGAGGTTTTGCACTGTGAGGAGAGCTTGCGGAGTGCAATAGCTTTGCAGCGCAGCAGTTCATTAGCAGGGCGGATCCCCGTTCAGTCCAGCATCAGGCCTGCGGTCACCATAACAGCCCTGCCGCTGCCCAGGGCCGCGCTCGAGGCAAGCAGCCAGCGCACATTTAAGCATGCACTGCCGCACGTGGGCAGCGGAGAAGCAGGCGCCGCTGGTGGAGTGATGGTGGTTGACCTGAAACGAATCACACATGACCACCGCCAGCTGCTCGTGGACAGAGGTGTGGACCTGCGCACTGTGTTGGAGGTCCTTCATGACCTTCACCCTCTGCCTCATGGTTGACGCGCGAAAAGTGCTGGTCGTTTGGAAGGGCTGAATTTCAGGTTTGCACCAGTGCATTGACGCATGAAATGCAGGTGCAGCAAAGCCATGAGAGGGTATTAGTCTGAGCTCCGGGTGAACATCTATTTGATGCTGCGGTTGAGAAGGGATTTTGCTGGCATGTGTGCAGCGCTGCAGACGAGGGACCAGGACAACGAGGCGTTCATGCACAAGCTGCGAGCGCGCATCGACAGGTGAGAGGGCTTGGCAGCGCTGCCTGTGTTGGGATCAGATAATTGGCTGCCTGCTCCTGAGAGGGAATGGCAGATGCATGTGCAGTACTGCTTCTGAGCTGCATGTAGATTCACTGCCACTCCAGCTCTTGGGGACATGAATAGACCTTCCCGCTACATGTGGATCAGCTGTGAGTGGATGACGAAGGGCTGTGTGCAGTATCCATGTCATGGCATGTCAAGTCAGCATGCCAACATGGCCATGTCATAGGGTTATTCATCGCAGATAAACAGTCTGCTCATCATGATGAGGGAAATACGAGGATGAGCAAAAATGGAGGTTTGCCGTCTTTGCAGCACCGCAGGAAGGGGCCCTCTTTGAGGATATGGCTTGTCTGCAGGACTGGAGTAGAGCTGCCGACGGTGACGGTGCAGTATGAGGGGCTCAACATCGGCGCTACTGTGCACGTGGGCGGCCGAGCGCTGCCCTCGGTCCTCAACGCATACCGCAACGCAATCGAGGTGCCCTCTGCAAACTTATACATGCTTCCTTTGGCCCGGGAATGGAGATGCTTTTGACGCAGCATATTGCAGATTCTGCAGATGGGATCCCTTGGCTAGTGACGTGGACCACCTTACTTGCAGGTAGACCCTCTGGGAGGTGACATGTTCTGGATAGCATCCTTGTGTGTCAGCACTGGGGCACCAAAGGGATTGGACATTTATGCATTTGTGCCTGGATTCCATGTGACAGCTGTGCGTAATACCCCCTTGCAGAGGGGAGGCAGACGTTCAATGAGCAATTGCTTGGGTGCAGGGGCTGCTGGTGGCGCTGCGGCTGAAGCGCAGCGATAAGCGGCCCTTCACGATCCTCAAGAACGTCAACGGAGCCCTGCAGCCGGCGAGTCCTGCGCACGTCCTGTCTAACTAAGTAACTACCGCAGATTTGATGGCGGACCTGTCGGGACCAGAGCAAACTGACCCGTGTACCTAAGTAGCCCGCGCATGTGTGCGGCCATGTGTACACCACAGTAGTAAACCCACACGCGGCGCCTTGCCTGCCGAAAGAAGAAGAGATTCACCTGCACTTGCAGAACGCAATGGTTTGAGGGGCCAGTATGATGTACTTAGTACAGCCAAGTAATGTAGCCTGAGGTAAGGTCATGCACAAAGCACAATTTGCAGATCAGGATCCAAATGGAATGCGTTAGGGGCAGACATGCGAGCAAGCTGAGGGCTGACGCAAAGTGCTCATGTGATTTTGGCTGGACCAGCCTTGCATCTGTACAACACCATCCTGCTGTCGGGTCACCCTGTTCATTACACAGCGCAGCGCATTACCAGCCGCTGCTGATGCTTTGATGACTGGAGAAGACTGGCATCTTGGACGAGTGACTTGTAATGTGAAAATATGTAGCTAAACCGCGGCCCAGCAGAGACGGGAGGCTGCTGGTGTGCAGGGGCGGCTGACGCTGCTGCTGGGTCCCCCCGGCGCGGGCAAGACCACTCTGCTCAAGGCGCTGGCCGGCAAGCTGCAACGCGCTCCCGGCCTCCAGGTGCGGCCACGCCAATTGCCAGCGCACCCAACTTTCCTTGTGTATTTTTTGGGTTTTTTATCCTTTTAAAATTAGGATTTATGGTTTAGGATTTCGGATGGACTGATCTGAGCGCCTTTCATCGCGTGCCCAGACTTGCAGCCTGCACTTCACCTAGAGTTTTGGGATCAGAGTGGGGTCCTGCTGGGGCTACCCCTGGATGAAGCGCGTGTGCTGAGTGCAAAGTACTCCATGCCTGTCCTGGGCAACTTACTTTGCCAGATGTGATAATCAGATGCGCCAGGTGCACGGGATCTGCAGTGCAGCTAGAGAGTCCTAGATATGCTTCATTTGGCATCTGCTGGCGCATTCATGATCTTCCTGCGCCTGGCGCAGGTCGACGGGAGGATAGCCTACAACGGCGAGACCTTTGACAGCTTCTTCGCGCAGAGGACAGCCGCATACGTGGACCAGGTGACTCATCCCAGTAAGGTCTTAGGTCTCCCAAGCTGTCCCAAGCTTGCCCGGCAGTGGCAGTGCCTCACAGCAATGCCAAGGATGCAATGTGCAATTTTTAATGCACAGGTTTTGCCCCTGTCCGCTTAGCACAAAATATGACCTGACAGCTGTCAGTGTGACATGTTGCCAGGTGGACAGTCACCTGCCGGAGCTGACCGTGCGAGAGACGCTGGACTTTGCCTCGCGCGTGCAGGGGCCCGGTAGCAAACGAGGTGCGCCTTTAAGCAGGCCTTGCCCTCCTTACGGTTCTGCCTTTAATGTTTATCACATTGGGTCTGGCCTCTTAAAGTTCAGAGTTTAGGATTTGATTTGCTTGGATCACCTTTGAAAGAACCGGTGTTTTCTTGCCTTCCCCGTGTTGTTGCATTCCTCGGGAAGCAGTGAAGGCATGCTTTGCAAGAAGCCGCTGCATTGAACCCATTTCACTCCCGTGTGGAGCTTTCAGAGAGCTCCTTGAATTGGTGTTTGCTTGGCAGAGGCGCCCACTTCATTAGATTCAACATGAAGCAATGAAGATACTGCCACTTCTGTAGATGTTCCTGCATGGTGCATACTTAGCATTATCAGAGTCCAGAACATTAGGTTTTGACGTACACTACAAAACCCGCGCTGCAGCAATGCTTTGATCGCCCCTGAAGGGGTCAACGACTCCATTCAAAGCTCTCGAGCCGCTGCATGAATTAGCGAGATACCGATTGATGCCGTGTCTGAAACTGTTGTAGAGGGCTCACCAAGGTAATACCTGTGCAACTCCTCTGGAGCAACCATGCATTATGCTGCTTGGCAGCAGAGTACAAAACATTAGGTTGTAACGTACAAAGAAAATTCTGCACTGCAGCGATGCTGCGGGAGATACGGCGGAGGGAACGCGAGCTGAGGATCCAGCCTGACGCTGACCTGGACGGCTACCTGAAGGCGAGCGCGTTGAGCGGCCAGCGCTCCAACGCCGGCACCCTCCTCATCATGCGCCTGCTGGGACTCGAGGTGCGCACGCGCTCCGGTGGCTTCTGTGAGATATTAAAGAGTGATGAAAGTCTTGAGCTGGCCGGAGAGACCTGCTGGCTTGTAGGCCCTGGCAGGAGACTCATGGACATGTGCAGGTTAGAGGCCCTCGCATGTATGAAGGCTTAGACGTTGCATACTGAAGATCTATGGAAGCTACCGCATTGCTGCTGCGAGACATTCAGGAAGTTTCAGTTGTCAAACACGGGCATCCCAAAGCTGCGCAGCTGCTGCAAAGGGGGTGCTCATGACCGCCGGGGGGTGGCTTGATCTGCAGGACCTCTGTCGCAGGATGCTTCCTGCAAAGTCTTCATGCAACTGTGCCAAGCGCACAGTTTTGCATACCTTTTGTAGTGGTGAAAATAGGCTGGAATGTGCGGCTTGCAGGTGTGCCAGGACACTCAGGTGGGCAGTCATATGGTGCGCGGCATCAGCGGCGGCCAGCGCAAGCGAGTCACCACCGGTGCGCTCACCCTCTGCCCTACAGGGGTTGCTAATCTATCCTCGTGTACAATAGCATTGATGTTAACCGGGACCACGTTAGGGATCAAGGGCAGATTGAAGAAATGATTGCCCACCACTCCCATGCCAATACATAGTGAGAACATAGTGACAATCCTGAGCCAGTCTTGTGCTCTCGAGGCATGCATCCATAGCAAATCATACATACTAGCTCCTCTGCTGTAAGAGCGATCGCAACTGAGGAAATACTGGCCACAGCCATTTCAAATGCAATGACCTGGCGCAGGCGAGATGATTGTGGGCCCCAAGAAGACGATGTTCCTGGATGAGATATCAACAGGGCTCGACTCGTCCACAACCTTCCTCATCGTCAAGTGCATACGCAACATTACCAAAGCCTTGCAGGCACGAGACTTTTCACTTGCATCACAGTGCGCCAGTGTGTGCCAGGCAGGAGTGACTAAGACATCATTACTTGATGCGGCAGCAAGCTTGTGCTGGTCAAAAGAGCTCTCTTGGCAGCTAAAGACGATTGTGGGTGCAGCGTCAGAGATACTCCAAGTGATTGCTGTGAACAGCCCATCCAATTCTGTAGCTTTTATTCTGCTGCAGCATGTGTAACGCAAGGAGAGGTGGACGCTTCCCTAGCATGATTTGATTGGCTGTGGTATGTTGCATGCAGGCGACTGTGCTGATGGCACTGCTGCAGCCGCCGCCAGAGGTGTACGACCTCTTCGATGACATCCTGCTGCTCTGTGAAGGTGGTTTCTCTTGCTCCGCCACCCTGACACCCAATGCAGAGTGGTCATTCTGCACAGGCGTGACAAACACCTGCTTGTGGGCAAACGTCGCATGGTCTTCAGGGTGCCAAGGTCAAGCGCGATTGGGCTCTGTTTCAGTATATTCGAGCTCACTTGATAGGAAGCGGAGCATGCAAAGCTATAGTGAAGCTTAACTTGCTTCATCTTCTTCACCTGCGTCGCACCGCAGAAAAAAGGAGGTAAAATATTCAAAAAATGGGCTGCGGGTGCAGGGCACGTGGTGTTTCATGGTCCGCGCGAAGAGGTGCTGCCATTCTTCAGCGGCCTGGGCTTCCGACTGCCGGAGCGCAAGGGCGTCGCAGACTTCCTGCAAGAAGTCACCTCCGCCAAGGACCAGCAGGTCTGTCAAACTTCTCATATCATTGAGACCCTAAACCCTAAGTGTCAGTGTGTAATCCTACAACCTTAAAAAGCCTACATTACACAGAACAGCACGCATGCATTTGCCTACAAAAGCGCCGGGGCAAAAGGTAGCACCGCGGCACCCAAAAGTATTCTCCAGGAGAGCAAGGTTTGCTTCATCAGTGCATTTGCTGGAGAGCTGCAGCTTCCAAGATATTGGGATATATATGGATGTTTTTGCATACCGGAAAGTGGCCCTGTGACACGCATTGACCCTGGTGTGACGCCAAGGACCAGCAGATCTGCCCTTGTCCTGATGAGACCAACCTCCCGTGGGTCAGTGTGCAGGCCAGCTGCAAGCACGAGCGCGCTCTCAGAACCAGTGAGACTGATAACTCTGAGAAACTTCTCTGACTTTATGTTAGATCGATACTTTCTGAGAAACAGTCCACATAGTGCGATTGATGGTTGTTCTGAACCCTTGGCCATGGCACAGAAATAACACTGGCTGAACGATGAGTGCAATCATACCCCTTTTGTATGTGCTGGCAACTGCAGGTCAAGCAGGTCAGCCAACCTTCTCATCTAGATAGCCTTTGACAGCGGCTTAAAGGAGAGCAGAATCACATATCACTCTTGCAGACTCCTGCATCTGCTGGAGAGCCGCAGCCTCCAATTAGTGGCCAAGTTACTTAAAGCTTGGCTCCTGTGATTAAGTTGGACACTGATGTGATTCTCTCCATCTTTTCTGTGCCCTGCAGCAATACTGGGCGGACACGGCGAAGCCATACGACTTTGTGCCGGTCGCGCAATTCGCAGCGGCGTTTGAGGCGAGCGAGCGCGGCCGTGCGCTGGCGGCAGCCGCCAGGGACCCCCCGGTCCTGGGCAAGGCATGCGCTGAGATGGACCCGCTCGTGCGCACCAGGTTCTGCGCGTTCCCTGCTGACCTTGATATCTGGCGGCATTTTATCAGGGTCTTTTAGGGCCTTATTTTGCATTGCGTAGCTGACATTTTGGAACAGGAAATGCAAGGCAAACGCTGGACCCCATATATTTGCATTAAGTCTGCGTATTGAGGTGAATTTTCACTTTGATCTGTGTACTAACACTTGTGTGCTGTCTGTGTGCAGGTATGCGCTGGGCGCTTTCCAGATGTTCAGGTGCGCGCATTTCTGCCCCGCTGATATCAACTGTCCTTTTCATATGGAAACTTCCAATTTATAGAAGGATTCATACTCCATAGCTTAAAGCACTATCCTCTCGGGCTCTCTCGGCATCTTATTAGCATTCGGCAGGCATCAGAGCTCTGTAGCACCCACCTGCTGTGTATAGATGACCATCCTTGAAATTGCCTGTCCAAGCCTTTGACACTTCTTCCAGTCCTCTGAAGTGCCAAGCCATGTGCTGCCTGGTAGCAAGACTTCACTATCCTGCATGATAAGTAACATTCATGGAAAATATGTTGTTTTTATTCCGCACTTTTCCAGCCTTCCAAGGCTAGGTGCGCTCCATCAGCATTTCTACAGAGTTCGCCCAAACTTCCCTGCCTTTACATTTTCTCCAGAACAGAATGTTGCAAAATTAAGGCAATGGCTTCACTGACTGCGCAGGGCGCTGGGCCAGCGGGAGGGTGTGCTGATGCTGCGCCACGCGTTCACCTACAAGTTCCGCACCGCCCAGAACCTGTTTGTGGCATTCGTGGCCGGCACGCTGTTTGCCAAGCCCACCATGCACACCGACACTGCCGCCGACGCCATCAAATTCTCCGGCGTCCTCTTCTTCGCGCTGGTGAGCGCCGTGCCCTTTAGTGCTCTGTTATGGCATAAATGAGCGGTGCTCTCCTGCTCTCTGTTGTGGCTCGATGTGAATTGCTGATAATGGCATCAACAAATGGGTACTTCTTCCCGCAGAGTCTGACAAGTGCTTTTTTTTGCTTGCAGGTGCAAATGCTCTTTGACGGTGAGCTGCTCAGCGACTCCTCAACTCTGGCGTCACATTCACAAATAGGCCCTCTCCGATCTGGCCATGTGCTGTCCTTGATAATCAACCTCTTAGCTTTGCAATCTACCACATACAACCCAACCCAGGCTGGCTGTGACCTTCTTGCAAGTTTCACACTACTGGGCATGGACGGTGATAGTCTGAGGGAGCTGAAGCACGTGCGCAGGCTTCTCGGAGATGAGCATGCTGATAGAGTCTCTGCCGGACTTCTACAAGCAGCGCGACAACCTCTTCTACCCGGCTGTGAGTCCAAAATCTTTTTTATTGTATGCACGGCCTTAGTGCAGAGTGTCCAGTTGCCACGGTATGTGCCAGTGTGTCAGGTTGGACGGGTTGCCGCATGCACCAGAATGCTAGCTGATGACATGTTCCTGCTTTCATGTGTCAAAGGAGACAACTGTCTTCTATGACCTTGAATATTTCGGTGTTCCTACATGGCCTGTATGCAGAGTGTCAAGCTGCCAAGTGCACCATAACGCTACCTTATACCATGTCCCTACTCTCATCTGATATAGCTGTCCATTCCAGCATTACTGCCAGATAGGCTGTCAGACAGGCTATGAGTCCCTGCACGGCCTCTCTGCACAGATTTCAGCTGCCACGTGCAACAGAGTGCCAGCTTATACCCTTTTCCTGCTTTCATGTGTCATGGGAGGTAGCTGTCCAATGTTCAGAGCGTCAAGTTGCCTTTAGCATCAGATGGTCAGCTCATGATATGGCCCTGCTTCCACATTGGGTAGGGTTGAGTGGCCACTGGCTTCCATTTGTCAAGGGCGATAGCTGTCATCTACCGTGACCGGGGTGTTTCTCTGCGCTCATGCTGAATGTCAGTTTGCCACATACTACAGAACTACAGCTCAACAGGGCGTCTCTGCTCCCTATCTCAAGGGAGAGCTGTCCATGTGACTAGGGTGCCAAAGTTTAGGGTGCAGGGTTTAGAGTTTATATAAATCAAAATATATGGAAGAGGAAAATGTGTGCGTGCAGTGGGCTTTTGCGCTGCCAGTGACGCTGCTGCGCATCCCCTACTCGCTGGTGGAGTCCTTCGTCTGGTCCATCATCATCTACTGGTCTGTCGGCCTCGCACCCTCTGCCGCCAGGTCAGCGCGTGACTCCTCCATACCTATTACTTTATGTAAGATATGTATGCATGGCAGATCTTTGCAGGAGGGCAATCATCACTTCCTGCAGATTCCCCAAACCCATGAGTAATACATTCTTTATTAATTAATATTATTTTGATTGTTATTTACTTTATTTCTTGTTTTTATTATTATTAATATTATTATTTTTATTTGTTGAATATATTTTATTATATCATATTGTATTTATATTTTTCCTAAATTTTTTATTTTGAGGTTTAGGGCTTAGGGTTGGGTGCGTAGGACCGGCCTATTCTGATGTGAAAACTCGGCTTTCGAATTAACTGCTTGTGATGTTATCACTCCGAGCTCTCACTTTCCATGCCTGGCAGTGATGCAACAGTTTGCGCCTCCTCCAGAAGGCATGGGTTGCATGCAATACTTTGAACTGTGACCTTTACAGCGCGTCACAATCCTGGGTGCCTGCTCCCTTCAGCAAGTGTTGTGGAGTGGAATTTCCATGCGTGCTGCAAATTCTTTGTGATGGTCTGGCGGCAGGGAACTTTGATCTGTGAGCCTTAAAGTGATGCTTCGTGAACTTGGCTGCCAGGTTCCTTCAGCGAGTGTTGAGGAGTGGCAATCGCGTGCGGGCTGCAGAGTGCTATAGATTCCAGGCTGCCACACTGTCTGAATTTGGGCATTGTGTGCATGCTGCAGGTTCTTTGTGTTCTGGCTGCTGTGCCTGCTGTCGCACCAGGTGGCCATCAACCTGTTCAGGCTCATCGGCGCCATCGGCCGCTCGGTCGTCATCGCCTTCAACCTGGCCTGGGTCGTCTTCATCCTCATCATGCTCCTCTGCGGATACACCCTCGTCAAACGTAAATACCCCTCACCTTGGTCCCTGGGTTATCACTAGTCCGCATTTTGCGTGTTTCTGTACTCACACTTGACGTTGCTGTGAATGCACAGCAAAGTCCCTCCAACAAGCATGCCCTAGGAATGCATCAAAAATGCATGATGAAAAGTACGTACCCTAAACCTAAATCCTAAATAAAATTACCCTTTACAGGTCCTGCCCTGCTCTGCCGGTCTGTATTCTGTGTGGGATTGTCCTCACTGCAAAGTCACCTACTGTATTTGTAGCTGAAAGAGGGTGCCCTGGAGATGCATGATGCGCTGATTGCAAGTGAGGAAAGGTCGGCCATAAGAGGAGCTCCTTTCAGGAGTTTTAATCTTCTGTTGGCGATCAATGCAAACTCCTTGTGCCTTGGTGTGTTGTGCAGCGGACATCCCGCCGTGGTACGTGGGCGGCTACTGGGCGCTGCCGCTGCAGTGGCTCGTGAACGCCATCATCAACAACGAGTTCCAGGATGGTGAGCAATCCACTTCTTGCATCTTTTGGGCTGTCTTTCAGGCAGGTGCATGTTTCGCAAATGATTAAACGAAGGCTCTTCAGATCAAAAGTTCCATCCGGCTATCCATCCACGCAGCGGCTATCCCATTTTTTTCCTGTCTAGCAGGGTTATTTTGTTCATCCTGGCACTTTGCACGCTCTTGACAGGAACAGACCTCTCAAGACCGCTCTGAGACAGCGGCTCGGGCATTCCCTATGGGCTATATCATCATGCAATCAGCTTCCCCTCCAAACTACTTGCCGGCCGGGCGCCAAAGCCGTACAGGCCATTATAAACGGGTGGCCACTTTTCACCTAATTTTTCTGTCGACCCCAGCAAGGCCACATTGGGGCCTTCAGAATTGCCTGTGGGCAAGGTATTTTTTTTTTTTTTTTTTCTTTCATCTTGAAAGGAGTTTCGGGTTTCCCTAAACCTGAACCCTGAATTAATTGTAATAAAAAAGTGAAACCTCTAAAAACAATCAACCTCCATCTGATGTGACTGCAGAGCGGTGGGCAAAGCCGGACCCGGCCAACCCGGATCAGACGCTTGCCGAGTCGCTGTACCGGCAGTTTGCGTTCCACAAGGGGTCGGTATGGATCTGGGTGGGCGTGGGGGTCGTGCTGGGCTGGATCGTGCTTCTCAACATCGCAACCACCCTCGCCCTCATGCTGCTGGACGGTGAGTCATCTTTCTCTGATGGGAAACCTCCTGCAACACATGGCAGAGATGGCAGACAGGCACTGACCGTTGCAAGCCCGCATAGCTGTGGCTGTAGGAGCGGCATGCCTAGTAGCTTGCACAAATTGGGGCTCAAATTGACGCTTGCAAGTGAGTGAGAAGGACAGATAGGACCTGCGTGGTTTGAGGTAGGG
Organism: Coccomyxa subellipsoidea C-169; assembly: GCF_000258705.1. Lineage (NCBI taxonomy): Eukaryota > Viridiplantae > Chlorophyta > Trebouxiophyceae > Coccomyxaceae > Coccomyxa > Coccomyxa subellipsoidea. Next base: position 20,469 of record NW_005178014.1, read on the forward strand.
TATCTCTTGCAGGGCTGTGACCAGGAATTGAAAGATTTCTATAATTGTATTTTGCATGTGTGTGGGCAGTTATGGGTTTGGTCTGTGGTAACCTGAAACCCCTAAGATAAACATTTCACAATTCGCAGCTATAGACGATGACAGTCTACTCATGCAGCCATGGCTGGCAGTGGGTGCCTGTAAGAGCGTGCTTGCAGGATTCTAAGAGCGATCTAAGGACGCCGCAGCTATGTTTTTGGGTGTGGTAACACACTCACAGATATTTAGTGAGGCAAGTACATTTATTCCAGGTTGCACTCACAGTGTTCCAAGCATGCAATGACACTTAGGCTTTGCTGGCTGAGCCTCGGACAGCCTGTGCTTCAAGGTCTAGCATCTCTTTTGAGATGTGACCCAACTGTCCATGTGTTCCAGAGCACATCTGGGCAGACATGTTCTACAGTAACTTAGGGTGTAGGCCGTTCAACAGTAAATACCCACAGTGTATGATTAAGCAATTGTGTCCCAACCAAGTGACAAATCTTATTTGCTGTGTCAGCCCCGGACAAGAAGCCGGCTTCGATGCCTGAGGAGCTGCTGCACGAGCGCGAATTCACGCGCACCGGCAAGCGCCTGGCGCCATCGAAACATGCGGCTCCTGCCGCGGCCGCCGCCAACGGGCAAAGCAGGGTTGCGCCTGCCGCGGCCGATGGATCTGACATAGAGATGGGCGTTCTACCTGAGGCAGCCGCTCTGCAGAGCAAGGTGCGCCATCAAAAATTTAAACTGGTGCATCCCGCTGTATGTATGACGCTATCGTGACAGGAGGTTTGCAGACAGTTAGCTGGAAGCTGTGTTCCTAGCGTGCAAGCGACATCTCCTGATAAAGCGCAGTGCAAGACAAAACCACCTATAAGATAGCCGTGGCTTTGCTAGTCGAGGTTGGGCCAGCAGACACCTTCAGTTTGATGTTGGCTGACCCGCGCGGAGTCTACATTACCAGCAATACATTGACTGCGATATTTATTAAGACAGGAAAAGCGTGTGATACTGGTAAATAGAATATTCTTAGTTAGGGTTTTGGTGTATTTAGGGTTGAATTACGAACCCTGAGTCATCGGGGGGGAAGTCAAAACATCTGTGTGTATGTGTGCAGGGGTCAGCACACGGTGCAGATGAGGTGGAGGCGTTGGCATCACGGCGGCGAACGGGGGTGGTGGCGAGCAGCAAGGGCATGGTGCTGCCCTTCCGCCCTCTCAGCCTGGCCTTCAGCCACGTCTACTACTCGGTCGACCTGCCACCCGTGCGCACCCTCATCTCGTATCTCTTGTGTGGTCTTGTTCTGAACTTTTGAGGCCAGATATATCTGCTATATCATGTAGGGTGTTTTGTTGTGCCAATTCTGAGCTTAAAATGGAAGGACTTCTCATAAATCCCAGTGAGCCTCACGTGTGCTAGCCTCACATCCCAGCAAACAAACTCTTTGACAGGATATAAAGATAATCTCTTAATATGGCCTTGACTGTCTGACACAAATGTTTGGTTCGTCGTGCCATATGTGTCTGCCGGTTAGGATGCAGGCAAGGGCCTGAAGCAACACACTATCATGCTGATGTAGTAGACAAAGTGTATAGAATGTATCCAGACCTATTTAGATCATTAGATTACTGTTTATTTGAATTTTTATTTTTTATTCTATGAAATAGAGTTTAGGGTAACTGCATACCCTAAGAACTTAAAAACCCAAACCATGTGATTATGCGCAGGGCCACCCGGGCGCAGGCGAGACTGTGGAGGGCGTTTCTAAGCCGCAGCTGACGCTGCTGACGGACATCAGCGGCGCGTTCCGGCCGGGCGTGCTCACCTGCCTCATGGGCGTGTCGGGGGCCGGCAAGACCACGCTCCTCGACCTGCTCGCCGGCCGCAAGACTGGTGCGCGCGCAGATTGCGTTGTTCTGCGATGCATGTTCGACACGGTTCAGCAGCCCTGTGTTGAAAAGGCCATTGTTGCTGCAAGAGGGTGCTCGCCAGCCGCAAGACCGGTATCCGCTGCACCTGCCGTTGTGCTGCAGTGTGCATGCAAGATTTAACAGCCCTGACTAGCAGTTGGTCATGTTGCTGCAAAGGGTGCTTCCCAGAAACGGAAAGCAACCTTAGGGCGCTGCCGTGCGTTTAAATGTGGTGATGTGCTCACAAAATTCAGGCGGGGCAACGGCAAGCTTCATGATGGGATTCATTTGTTTCTTTCCGCAAAAGCAATAACCCAACCACTTGAGAATACAGAGATCTTGGACCTCGAGTGAGTGTTGAGCTCGACATGGACAGCATGGTGCATTGAAAAAACAAAGAAAGCTGTCCATTTGACCCACAGGCGGCTTGGTGCGCGGCGCCATAACGGTAGACGGCCACCCCAAGGAGCAGGCCACCTTCGCGCGAATCTCCGGCTACGTCGAACAGGTGCAAGGCACTCTGCTTCGCTTGCAACATTCCAATATTATTATTATCATTATTATTGTTTTTGTTATCGTTATCATTAATACATTTACATAAAATAAGGCATGCACTATGCTTCTATCAGAGAAAGTGTGCCTCTCCACTTAAAAGCACAGAACGAGTCGGCCCCTCCTCTGATGCATGCCCACTGCTAAAACGTAAACCGAGGAAGCCGATGCCCTGCCCGCAAAAGTGAACAAGATTGAGTGCTCAGAATGTCCCGCTCTGATGTCGCACGCAGTTTGACATCCACTCGCCGGCAACAACTGTGCGGGAGGCGCTGGCATTCAGCGCAGAGCTGCGACTGGCGGACGTCCAGCCAGCGCAGCTGCACAGCTTCGTCGACGAGGTATGATGAATGCTTTTCATTCCTGCTCACCAGACCTGTCACCTTGCTCGCGTGCTTCCACATTCGCGCCCAGTCAACAGCAGCTCCGAAGCGGATTTGAACCAACGACCTAACGGTAACAGCCGTCCGCTCTTCTACTGAGCTTTTAGAGATCCCTTTTCGAGGAGAATTGCACTAGTTTGAAAGAAAATTTTTGTTTTTTAATGATACTTTTAGTCGGAGCCTTTCATTTTTCCCGCGTTACAAAGGTCGAGAGCAGTGAAACATTTTCTTAACTCATTAATCTAAGTCGAGCTCGAGCAACCGACTTAAATTACTAATTTAACATTTTCACCCCTCCCCCCCCTCTGACCTTGCAGAGTTGCTTGAATCGTCAGCAAACAAATCAATGCTTTCTCAAGGGGAATCATGCATGTGTGCAGGTGATGGAGCTGATGGAGCTGGGCCCGCTGCGCAACGCGTTGGTGGGCGTGCCCGGCCGCAGCGGCCTCTCCGTCGAGCAGCGCAAGCGACTCACCATTGGCGTAGAGCTGGTTGCCAACCCCTCTATCGTCTTCCTGGACGAACCCACCTCGGGTGCGCATGCTCACAGGGAAGATTTTAGGGAAGCCATAAACGAGCTTTCAGGCTGAGACCTTTCGGGAGACACCTGAGCAGTATTGGTCTTGGCTTGAGGTCGCAACTTTTGTAATGCGGGACTGGAGATTCTGCAGATAGATACTGGATATGGTCATTGATTGCGCACATCAATTTTGACAGAGATTGCAAGTTTTGTGGGGCTGTAATGGCACCTCTGGTGCGCAGCCGCTCAGGGGAAAGCTGTCCACACTTGGATTGAGGCTCATTCAGAGACTGTACAAAGGTGCAAGTTCTGTGGGGCTGGACTGGAGATGCTTCTACTAGAGCAATTATAATACAGCTCGCAGCACAATAAGCATGATTGGGATGGATGCACCAAGTTTTATGGCGCTCCAAAAGGCCTGCATTCTCAACGCTCACTGAGGGTATTAAGATTATCGGTTGAGAAGCGTGTCCGCGTGAATTGTGTCCGCGTACGTAGCCCACAGGGATCTTAATCAATAATGTCTCATTACTAAACACCTGTTGCACTGTGTCAGGGCTGGACGCGCGTGCGGCTGCGATAGTGATGCGCACGATCCGGAACACGGTCGACACCGGCCGAACCGTGGTCTGCACCATCCACCAACCATCCATCGACATCTTTGAGGTGGGGCCTTCACTGACTTATATCTGCCCTATTATAGTGTAAATATAGTTTAATAAAATATATTAAGCAATGTAGGGTCACACAATATAAAGATATGTGTAACCCTCAAAATAGTGTTACCCAAAATCAAAAATATAGAGAAAATGAATTATATAATATAATTTTTAAATTCTAAAAGCAATGCCTGTCTGCCACAATGGACACATCTTTCCTAAATCTAAATTAACGGTTTGAAGCCCTTATATGACATTTTGCCTCATGTCACGCTAGCAAGGACGGTGAAGACATAGATCTTCAAGCTTGAAAATCAGTACTACTTGACGCAAATTAGGCTTCCCTGGCTGGCAAAAATTAGCATAGCTTTCTAACTTGCTGCTACCAAACATCTTTCCAGCAATTTGGACTCCAAAACTACAGAACCCACAGTACATTGTCCTTTTAGGTAATTTCTGCTGACATAGTCCTTGTCTCCACCCCTCAGGCGTTTGATGAGCTGCTGCTGCTGAAGCGCGGAGGGCGAGTCATTTACGGCGGACCCACGGGCGACTGCTCGCGGCTTCTGGTCAGCTACTTCCAGGCCGTGCCGGGAGTGCCGCCCGTGTCAGCAGGGGTCAACCCAGCCACCTGGATGCTCGAGGTGCGTTGGTGCTGCATTCAAGGGATATTTTGTGGGGTCGGTCTTTACTCGATGAGATTATTCTACCCTAGTGAGATGTTACAATGGTGTCATCTCTCTGAGCTGGGCATCTTGGCACGGTGGGGCACTCAGATTTACACCACTGCAGTAGTACTTGTAAGTACTTGCAAGGCGCGCCCCAGTCACTGAGTGCTGTGTGGATGTAGCGCCTCAAGAGAGAATGAGAAGAAGCTAAAGCAAAATGATTGTGGATGTATTTGCTTTGTTCTGTGACTCTAGGCTTGCTAATATAGCCTCTGGCTTCTCTTGGGCACTGGCTCTTCTCTCACTGCGCCTGGTGGGTAAATTGTGAACAAGGTGATTTTATTTTAGCTGGGCATTTGTTGTAGATATGCAGGTTTTACAGCAGCTGTGGTAATGCACAAAGGGGGAGGTTGGGCATAAGAGTAGTACTTTTACACTAACCCTCTTGAACAGATTTGTGCATATGCCGGCAGGTGACGTCGCTGGGGTCTGAGCAGAAGCTGGGCGTGGATTTTTCTGAGCTGTACACTCACTCCGATCTGGCCAGGTGCTCTTTCTGATGCCTAACCTGGCGCTGCATCCTGCGCTGGTGACAGGACCATATGCAGATAATTCTTGATTTACTGGTGTGATAAGTTTCGAGGCTGTGTTGTGAGCTGGCCAGGTACATTTCAAGGAAGCCAAACCCGGCCCTGCAATTGAAGTGGTTGTAGGGCTTTATGCTGACCTCAAAAAAAAATCAACAAAAATATAAGAAGCTTTCTAATTGTTCAAAAAATGGTTAAAGAACTACACCCTGGCTGGTTGCAATGGTGCATTCTTAGACATATAACCATCTTATTTCTGGCTTCATCACAATTTCACGTCGTACTGGCAGCCGATCACCTTGATGCTGTGCTGAAGCTGGGGCATGATTCGTTTGGCAGGAGCACACAGGAGATGGTGGCGCGTCTGCAAGTGCCAGACCCCAACTCGCAGCCCCTGCACTTCGACAAGCAATTCTCGCGCAGCCTTCTTTCCCAGGTGAGCAAGATTACATGTTTTTATGGCTCCTTGGAAATACAGCACAAAACCAATTGTCTGCAGACCACGCAATAGACCTTCATTGCATGCTTTTTTTGGCTGCCTGGAAAGGCGGCACCATGACCATGCAAGAGACCACCGGTCACCATGCTGCCTTTGGCCTAAGTGATTGGTTAAGATATCTCTGGCCCCTAATTTCTTTCATTTGCCTGCAGTTCCGCCTCCTCCTCTTGAAGAACTTCACTGTCTACTGGCGCACACCCGAGTACAACGCCGTCAGGTGCGAGCATGTGCACATCCCATCCTTGCCTGCATGATTGCCTGTTTAGGTTGTGGTGGGTGTCAATGACTCATGCCAGTTGGTAGTGGTAAGTGTCTTTATTTCTGTGTGTGGCAACTCTGACAGTTGTGTCTGGTTTCAACAGGATGTTGTCAACCACGCTGCTGGGCCTCCTGTTCGGCTCCATTTATTGGCACATTGGCGGTAGAAGGTGCGCTCACTCTTGGAAGGGTCCATGAGTGATTCCTTGCTTCCGCAGCCTTCTGAATATCACTGAGAAATGTATCTAATTTGATGAGATATATCTAGCCAATATAGCCTTTCCTTCTGTAGTACGATCAATATACTTTAACAATTTTTGGCTTGTATTTCCAGCATTTGATTGATGTTGTCTCCTTCCACGGCAGGATCCGGAACAACTGCTTATCTTCCTCTTGAGCAGTGTCTTGATTTGCCACCAGTCTCGAGTCACAGGAAGCGTTCTCATACTCTGCCTCGATTTGTGCGCGCAGAGACAACGCGCAGACCATCCAAAACATCATCGGCGCGCTTGTTGTCTCCGCAATGTTCATCGGCACCTCCAACGCATCCACTGTGCAGCCGGTTGTGGACACTGAACGCACCGTCTTCTACAGGTCTGCAGCGAGCAAAATGAGCTCTATCACTAAGTGATTCAACCGGAAAATGATTTTATGTTAACTCTTGATTCTCATGTCTTCCTCAGGTGCAAAGTGGTATTTCCTGCCTGGTGTGTCTAAGATCTTTCACTGCTTAAAGATTGAATGCCGCATGAATGGGCTACTAGCTGCCTAGTAGGCCTCTCTTCGCTTCTTGCTTTTGCTATCAGTTACTTATTTGTTTGTTTGAGTCAAGCTAAAATAGAAGGACCCTAGTGGATCACATGTCCCAGAGGGTGTGAAAAGGCAATTGTGGGTGTCGCAGGGAGCGTGCAGCCGGGTACTACTCGGAGTACCCATTCGCGGCCGCGCAAGCCATCGTGGAGCTGCCATACCTGCTCGTTCAGTCCATCCTCTTCTCGTGCGCACCCGCTCTCCACATTTCTTTGCTGGCAGAATTGCTGTGCATTTTCGGCCTGAATTTGTTTTCCCTTCATCTGCAGCTTGTCTGGAGACGCACGTTGCCTCTGGCAGGGAATAGCGTGTGGTAATGTTAGTATTAAAATACATTTTAGAGTTCTTTTGGGAGCCACCTGAGGGTCACTGGTCTAGTAGGCAGTCTGTCGCTGCCCATCCTCATATCAATAATTTGTTTATATTTCTCATTTGTCTGCATCCTGTCCAAAATTTGTGCAATCCTAATACCGTATTACTGACTGTTCAGGCCCCAAAATGCCTGCAAACAAGGTGGTGCAGTACCAAATAGCTCAGAGTACTAATGATGATAATAAGCTGTTGCCTGGAGTTTTAGCAAGAAATATGTGCATGGTTTGCTTCTCATGTGATGCTGTCCCGGAATGTCTTGTCAGAACATGCCCAGTGCCCGTTGTGACACGCGTGAAGCAATTTCCTTGTGGGGGATTTGATGCCCAGTCCACTAGTGGGCATAGTACTTGAGTACTTGAACGGCCAAGGTCTTGGGAGTGAATGCCAAATGTGACTGTGACCAAAGTGCTGCTGTGCTTACAGGGTGACGACATACTTCATGGTGTACTTTGAGATCAACGCAGGTGGGTCCCGCTGTCACTCGAACCTTCTCTCAAAATCAAACATTGAAGCTGCTGTTATTTCTGCACAGACCGCCCAATGTCCGGAACCCTTGAATTGGGAATCCCAGCAACAAGGGTTCTCGCACACAGACAACATGCAGACTGAACTTGATCTTCGCCTGCCCACTTTTGCGCAGGCAAATTCTTCTGGTACGTGCTGTTCATCTTCCTCACGCTAGCGTTCTTCACCTTCTACGGCATGATGACCGTCTCCCTGGTGCCCAACATTCAGGCGAGCCCTTTTTCTGTGCTAATTTCCCCGGCTTGTCTGCAGCGCACCTTATCCTGCACGTTATACTCGCAACATAGTTTACAGGAAGAGGTGATTGGTTTAGGATGCACCGCTTGCAACCCAGTTGACTTCACATGGTTCCTTGAAAGGATACGCTGAGGCAGCCAGCAGTGCAGCCTTCCCCAATCACCCGGTCAATCTGTTAGCTGCTGAGGATTCAGCGCATACTCTGACCAACAAGTGTCCTGCAACTTGCTATTCTGGAAATGGAAGTGAAGCAGGTTGTGAGGAGGTTTCTGTTTATGTGTGTGCAGGTGGCATCCATAGTGTCATCCACGTTCTATGCAATGTTCTTTCTCTTCGCCGGCTTCATCGTGCCTCAATCTGTGAGCATTCTCTGCAGCCTGCTCTGCTTGCTATCCTACTTTGTTGTGGTATTGTTTGCTGCTCATCCTCGCTTGCTTCTGAAGCAAGCGAGTCCCTGAAGAGGGCTGGAAGTGTAGCAACTTCCGCGTGGATTCTTTTGCAGACCTGCTCTGTGCAAGAAGTATGTCAAGGCTGGCACCAGTGCTAATTCTACTGTGTGTCTTTCTTGCAGCAAATGCCGCCATGGTGGTCATGGTAAGTGACCTCTGATTCTGGAATTGACCTGCATGCGTCTTGTGTCCTTGAAACGTCGCGTATGTTGAAGCAACTTTTGTGAGCGAGTGTTGGAGATGTGAAAAGTTCTATTCTGAGCTGCGTTGCAAGACCACTCATCTTATGATTCAGAGTCACCGAAGAACTTCTTGTCAAATGCATAGAATGGGTTGTGTTTGCGCAGGTACTCATACTTGAACCCGCTGTCATACAGCATTCAAGGACTGCTGGGCAGCCAACTGGGGGACGTGACCGACGAGTACATTGTTTACAACGGTGAACGACAGAGCGTTGCGCAATACTTGAAGACGGCATACAACATCGACCGGTCCTTCATAGGCTGGGACGTGTTGATCCTAGTGGGCTTCACTGCTATATTTGCTGTCATCACGATGGGCTCATTGCGCCTCTTCAATTTCCAAAAACGCTGAGAGAATCAAAGGCATGGTGAACAGTTGAACCTGGTATGATAGTCGCACTCACTTGCTGAATGCATAGATTTGTGGTGTGCGCGACAACGCTCAGCTCTTCGAGGCTTAAATTGGTTGCGCCTATATTTCATTCTAATTCGGTTCGCACAGTTAAATTTTACCTGATTATTAGTACCGTGTTGATATATATCATCAAATGTGGTGACGATTAAAATGTGATGATTAAAATGGTGAACAGTACCCAGTACCGTTGGGCACATGACGCCAGTGCGACCATAGGTATTGTCGCTCGGACCAGCAGAACGTCTCATTGTGTGCTTTTAAAAAAACTTTCAGCTGTACTAAATTCCTTTAGCATTTATCCAACTTGACGTGATCTTCAGAAATCATCCACGAACACGAAGGTCTCGACAAATTTCCGTCACAGTGTCTTGACCGACCAAGGTCGTTCGAAGAGGCCACAGGCAGACATGGTCCAAGGTAAGCGCATTATGAGGCCCGCAACGATGATAGGAGTCACCATGGTGGGTTTGCTCCTCTTCTTTGCAATCCAATCCTTTAAGACGAGTCCAAGAATGATGGCGGCCACGCTGGCCAGTGACAGATCAATTTTGCGCCAGTAAAACTTCATGTTGAACAGTCAAGGCCTGCGCTTTTCTGCCAAAACAGTTTTCTTGAATGCAAAAATATGATCTGCTTATTTTCTAGCTGGGCTATTAATAGAATATCGTGCCGGTTACGGAACACCGTTTGCCCCACTCGAACCGACAGCTCTTCCGACACGACTGTTTTTGGCCCGCCCCTTTGGTCAAGTCCCTGACTTGCTTTGTCATTTTAATTTTCCAATGTGAATCCGCATTGTCCAAAATCCGGTAGGTTGGTTCCAATACTCGCTTAGGATGGGAAACCTCCCGTCTTGCCCCGAAAGTGCAAGACGGTCCGCAACCGTCTTGCACTTTCCCGTTTCTCAGACCTTCCATCGTTTCACTGAAGTTCTTGGCAAGAGCTTCACCGTTAGAGCCTCTAGAGCAACCACTGGCAGAGCCCGACCGTGGCTCTGTGACAGAGCGTTAACAAGAGATCAGTAATTTCTCATTAATGTGTGCCTCCAGACAACCAAAATCTTCGTGGGGATGGAGAGCCTCCAGCGCCCCCAAATCGTCCAGACTATCCAATGCTGCCAAAGCCTTCAGAGCTTTTAGGTTGTATGTCTCGACCCCTGTAAGCCTTTGGATGTTCCAATGTTTGATTTCAAGCAAAATTTTGATCAACACCTTCACTTTAAGGGCTCAAGCTTGGCTTGCCTCAGCATCCAAACCTAATAATATTCTCGCGTTGTGAGGTGTGGCTATGAGCCCCTAAAATTTGTTGCAGAAAATTAAAAGAATGTAGACCATTCATACTCATTGGATGCCATCACAAGTGCCATATGGGTTGTGCAATTAGTTGTGGGGTTCTTAAACTGTAGTATAGTCTAGACGACCTAGACTGATTTTGATGGTCTAAGGGATGACCTTGCTATTGAGCATGCATATGACTGGCCATGCCATGGTGGAAGAAAAGAGGGAAGGAACATTACATGTCAACTCCTGCCGCCCAGGGCTGCTTAAATGTGGTGCTGTCAACAGCATCCAAATGATCATAACAATCAATGACAAACTTGAAGTGTGCAACACTGACGATGTCCAACAGCCACATGAAGTGCTGAACAGGCTGTATGGTCTCAGCGGCTAGACCAAACAGGTCATAAAAAGGGGATACTAGCATAGTATGCGTAAATAGATTTACACACATTTCCTGGTTTCCTTGCAAATATTACACCCCCACTAGGGCACCGCCCCGGCAACGCCGCCTCTTCCCGCCGGATCAAACGATTTTAGACTCGGTAAGGACTCGGTAGACATGTGAGATTATGCGGTTCCCAGTGTTTCCTTCGTGGGTTATAAAAGCCAATGCGGTCCTATAGGACTTAGGCCTAAGCAATTACAGAAGGTTTGTTTGTGGCCATTGGTAGGATTTTGGATGTCTGCACAAAAGCCACAAATTGGCGTTGAATTAATAAAGCACAACAGTTCTGCAGAAGCCATATCTCGCGCATTTTGAGCTACAATGTCCCCAAAACCACAAGTTCGAGCCAAGAATTGCCTCAAACCCCTATCTTCGGCCACTTTTGTGGCTTCAAGAACATATCTTGAGACCGTCTCCAGATGTGACATCTCTAAAACCACATTGGCTTTTAGCCATAATATTCCTTAGAAGAACAAGAACGAAACATGGCTTGCTTACGCATTGTCCTGGCCAGGCGGGCAATTTTCTTGTATCATCTCAGCTGAGAAAGCGCAGCTATTTACAAGTTTGCAGTAGCCAAGCACCGTGCTGTGACATCAGGCTGGCAATGACTGTGTTGCGGACATCGATCAGCAGGCATATATGTTTGCTGCTATATAGTTGCTGCTCTTAAATTGCACCCCTGAGACCTGTTTGCTCAGTTTTTCAGCTGAACTACGTCTGAAAAAGTGCCCATTGTGTCAATGCAATTCCCATCCCCATCCCAAGCACGCTGCACTTTCCGATGACACCGTGGAACACGGGATTTTTTACTGCCGGGAGAATGTCAACGTTGTAGAGTTATTCCCTGCCGGGGATCCCAATTCGACCAATCACAGCGCAGCAATCTGGTTGGTCCTCCGTATATAGCCATTTTTAAATACTGGCGTTGTCTACAATTTCAAAACATGGCTGCAATTGATAGCTGCACCTTTTTCAATGATCGTGGCGTACAATTCCTCTTTATCAATATATCCTAGGTGCCAACCCTTCGGTGAGCCATCAGGAGTCTCAATAGAGCAGTGATTCAGGAATTATAAGGCAGTATTCTAGAAAAACCTACGCACACATTCACAGAGAGCATTCAAGACGCATGTGTATACACTGAAAGTACAAATAGATGTTTTGAACGAATTCTTCTATTTTTCTATTGGATTTTCCTGGGTCAAAATCCCAACCAATCAACCAGGCTGTTAGTGCCTATTGGATCCCAATAGACACCAATTCCAAATATCCCTTACTGAAGATTTTTGTGCTCACTGGCAGTGAATTAATCAGACAAAGGTTCGTGCAAATATGACAATATTGATTACGCATATGCCAAATATATTATCCAAAAGTTGTGGAGGAAATCGAGGCAGAACCGGTTTCTGGTTTCAACCTACAACATACAATGTAGGGAATGTTGTATACTATATATATTTTAGTAAATGCGCACCTTCGATGATGTATGGGTAATTTTCCACTCTCTTTGTTCAGCATTTGCATGAAGATATTAATATCGCGTCTTTCCAGATCGCAACTCATTCTCTTTGTAATTTTTTCTGATTCCCGCAGAGCTTCAATTGTCTGCATATGTAAAAGTAGAAGGTGAGGTTTGATTTAAAGAGACTGTATTCCGACCGATACCGTAGTAATATACATTCAGCTGAACTCAGAGGACGAAATATGTGCAACGTACGAAAGTGTGAATGTATAACGTAAGCATTGAATACAAAACCATGGTTCAAATTTAAGGTCTAGGATTACGCGCTTTAAAAATGCAGCAGTGTTGAATACAAATTTGGACTTGTATGATATGCAAGGCAGACCTGGGCCCAAAAGTTTTTAATCCTCATGAGTGCTCTTCAGATTCCATTAGCATGTAATGAGGATGGGTTGCTAATGCTGCAGTCATTTAGACGCCCAATATGCAGTCAACAGTGCTCAGCCACTAGCAGACAAACTATGGAATCATTGATGAGCTTGGTGTCAATGTTGCTGTTCCAGTTGGACCACCTCAGCAGTTCCTGCTGGCTGCCCATTTCAAGAGTCCGAAGTTCATCGTACTTGGGGATTCAGGTGTTATGAAACAAAAAGGTACACCACACACCCATGCCAAATTCTAGAGATACTCTTTGTAAAATGAACTTTACTCATCGTAACAAAGGCTTCCCCTTTTGGGGCAGCATTGCCAATGACAGTGACAGGGACCGCTTGCGATATTTTCAGTCATATCCCACTATTGCAATTTTAGTCAATTGAATTTTAAAATTTACCCAAAATCGCTGGTGTTATCATGCAGTTCAATCAACACCTCAAACCTATCTTTGCATATCAGGTGCGCCCAAGCTGCTTTATTCCAACGCCAATGAAGAATGCTTTTGCAAGCTGCTTGCCGGTCACTTCACCCACCCAATGGCCAATCCCTTGCAGGAAGGTTCCCAGATAATCTGGATGCGCGTTGCACATGGCATGCGCATTGCACAAAGGGCAAGAGAAGGTCCTGTGCCCGTGCGATGCGCTGCCCTGCCACACCTCTACTTATGGTGCTTGCTTGTGCAACGCAAGCAGTGCATACTTTGGCTGCCGCATTGGAAGCGCAGACTTCAGCTGTGCACCGATTGATGCAACGGTAGCTGTGACGATATTATTAAATGTCCCACAGCTGATTCAGCGTCGCCGGCCATCCCAGCAATGACGTGCTGGTACCTGACTGCCATCCATACCCGCTTTGCAGCACCAATGACCTTGGCTATCTTCATCGGCGCGTTGGACTCCTCAGGATTGAGGGCGCTTGAGGGCCTCAAGCGCGTAAAAGCAACCCCTGGCAGTGAAATGGGTTTTCAAGTTCTGAGCTGGGAGGCGCCGCTTGCACTGCCAACATATACAGGTATGGCAAGCTGAGCACTTGCACGCCACATGCAAAATGTCAGTGATCTCAGGATCTGGCAATAATATCCCTGAAAATAAATCAAAATTGTCTCTAGGGAAGGCTCAATATTGTGCTTTGGCTTATGCATTGATGCGCACCTTGAATGATGTGAAAGCAAGGAGATCCTGATGATATATACCATGAACAGGTGGGATTCTGGTGGGTACCTTACAAGGTTACACCCTGTGGAAATTTGCTGCAGCTGAAGGTTGCAACTAGGACAAATCTTGCTTGCAGAAGATGGCTTGACGGCGAGCGGCAATGGCGACTGCTCGAGCTGCACATTGTTTCTATCGGTTGCTCTCCGATTAATTCTGGCTCTGCGGCCCTGTAAATCACGCAGCAGTGAGAGTTTATTTTAGGTTTTAGGGTTTAGTCTGAATAAAGATTCTTACTTTGAAGAAGAATTACTTCTTCGAGAGCAGATAGTCGTCAGCTCTGAGGCAGAGGCAGGCCAACTTGGAGAGGCAAACTCTAGAGATCTGGGGACAAGTTATGGGCGGCCTGCTGGCCGCGGAAAATGCTGAAGCCCCGTCCCGGCCCCCCCGCTCAAACTGTTCTATTTGAAGGTCAACCTGATAGCCTCATTGGGGGGCTGCGCCCCCCAAACCCCCCCTTGTCGTCTCGATCATTGTGCATAAACTGTACTGAAGGATTTTTTAATGCCTCATTGGGGGGGCTGCGCCCCCCCAAGCCCCCCCTTGTTGTGCCATCGAGTGGGCAATCTCTTCTAAAGATTACTCTGACGCCTTATTGGGGGGCTGCGCCCCTCGAAACCCCCCACCGCGTCGCATAAGACTCTCTTGACGTCTTCACTACATAGCAGCTGCTCTCAAAGTCCCGAGGAAGTCTTTCAGCGAAGAATCGCACGTGGTAGCACGTGAATCACTCTGAAAGACGTCGAAATAGCTCAGGAACTGGGATGAAATGGCAGCACCGCTCTAGGAGCGATCGACACAAGCTGTATCTCGGGTTCGTGACTATAAGGACTGCATTCCGAAGACAAAATAGACCGGAAATCTCTTAAGAAATTTGCTGCCACGTGGCGCTCTGTATGAGCCCCGTTTGTAACAGGGGTAATACGGGCTTCGCCCGGTGGGGGCTTCAGCAAAAAACGACCATGGTGGAATCACCTTTCTTAGGAGGTGCACGGTGCTTGCCGCAAGCACCGTGGCGGATATCAGCGCTCCTATGGGAAGGCATAGACGCTGGTGCGTCGACAGCAGACCAGACATCGGCAAGACAGGCTACAGTCCGCCAAATCCGCACAAAGACTGAATGGTGGCCAGCAAGAACATACTTTTGAAAGTTGAATTGGATCGTACATATGCGCCCCGATATCAAGGTTCTTCTGCTACGATCTCACTTGCCTCGCTGTCCTGCCAACATTGGGCAGCAAGGTCCAAGAAACGAATGAGAAGGTGCCCTAGAACCTACTGCTAGGTAGTACCGTGTCTTCGCCCAGATATCAACATTCATTTATAGAGTCTGGGGTCGAACAATTCATGTCATCTGCACGTTCTCATCTGCATGCCAGAGGCGTGGAACAGCCACGACTCCATGCATGTTTTAGCATTCTGATGGCCGCCCCTCTACCAGTGTGCATGAACGTTGATGATCATGATGAGAGACTTTTACCGAGTTCAATATCATGATGATCATTAGATGCCCTTACGATCAGGCTGAATTCCTTAATCACATGCTACAGCATCCAACAAGCTGCCCTTGTTGGGCAGGACTCGCACACATATAAGACAGACTAGTTGAAAAGAGATTTAAAAATATTTTCCGGATGATCCCGAAAATGGCAGAAATATGTCGTCAATATTGTCAACAATCTCCGAGGTATGGCCCGAAGGTTTTGCAAGAATTGACGGAAATAATTATTTATAATTATAATTCCCAGAAATGTGTAGCCCACATTGGCCACATAGCCCGAGAGCTTCGCAATTAAGAACGGAAAGAAACACGGAAAGAAACACGAAAGCATTGTCCGATGAGCGTGTCTGTCGGAAGGGTTCCGGAAGAATTGCCACGTGACGCGCTCGTATGAATTACAGCTCAGCGTCGCGCTCAAGTTGCGCTAAAGTACTGCAAGTTCGGCCCCGCCACGAAGCCGTTCGGGTGTGCTCGTAATGAAAAATAACCAAGCACACTTCAGACTCTGCAGAGAGCTTGCAACGCACAAACAAGAGTGCCAGTCTGGGTTCTAAGATTAGTGTATGCCCAAAATGAGGGTTGCATCTAGGGCTGCCTGGCAAGGGCAACAACTCCAGGGTCACTGTACATCTTGCTGCCCAACTGAATCCTGGCGGCTTTGCTGGACCATCAATATATATTCTTTGAATAGTAAAATCCTAAAGAGTCTCTCTCGGCTGGCGCCCTGAAATATAAGTTTAAATTGCAGGGTTAACCGGGATAACGTTATCCCGGGACTTTGAATGTCAGGGTCACCCGGACGGTCCTCTCTTATTCTTCAGCCTGCAGTGCTCTTTGGCACTATGAAATTCTTGGCAACTGATGTAAAAAAAGCTTATTTTGTTGAAAGTGCACATGCGCTGTGGCTAAGCGCTCCTAATTATTGCTCCACTGGACTGCTGACTACACAAGCAACTTGATTGAAGTTCAACTCATGGGGATGTTCTGATTTTATGCTATTTATATAAAGTCGAGCTCTGCAACTTACTCCATTCCTGTGAAAGCTGCGGCTTGAAGCCACTGGCTTCCCCACTGAGAAAATAAGTTCCAGTAATAATTAAGGAAGAGGCTGACTCAAGGTTGCATAGCCTAGCAGGGGAATACTCATGAATATAATCAATGGCCATGCTCCAAACGCACAGTTTCTTATTTATTGTCCCTAACGGAGGCCTGTGCGTCGTCGACAAGGTCATCCAGGGTCCCGTAAAAGAGTGGGTCTCCACTGTCTGAATCTGTACTATCCTATGTGCCAGAATCAGGGTCTTCACTTTCAGATTCTTCAATGCATGGTGCAGCTGAAGCCGCATTCCTCAGGCTGCCTTGTCCAAAAATTCTTGCCGTGCCTGTACAACAAGCACAATATGCTTTTGAGCCACATCTTGTAGCTCAAATCAGTAAATTCTGACATGACTACTTGGTTTGTGGAAAGCCACCACCCTGTTGCTGATCAGTCGTGATTGCAAGGCGCAAGGCAGCAATGAGCCCTGAGGGTGGCGATTAAATCACAAGTTGGTTGTCTGATCAACAAGCCTTTACTCAAAAATCTAATTTCACCAAAAAAATTTGGTGTCCATGCTCTAGTGCGGCAGCCATCAGGCCATTTCATGGCTTTTGCTCACTGGGTTTTCCTCCATAGTAGTACATCTCGTCCCACATGTTGATAATACTGGACAGTTCAAGACACTCAAGCTCGCGGACCGGATCCGCTTGGCCATTGCTTTGCAAATGAAACTGGCACGCAGGGTTCTGGCTGGGACGGTTGCGCGGATGCCACACACCGTGATGCCAATTGCCTGTCTCCTCTGAGGAACTTCCCTCCGCAGTAGCTGCTACTGCCACATCAGCAGCAGGCTCTGCTGGCTCTGGATCAGCCATTGTAGGCAGTGCTAGCTCTGCCGAACGCTCTAGGAATGCATTCTTCAGCTGCAGGGCACTGGCGACAACTGTGGCAAAGCGCTTGACAGAATCAACCACCGATCCAACAATGCCAAGGGCGCCTGGGATAGCGTCCCTGTGTTTGAATGTTAGAAACACCAGCGCTGCAGCGCCGATAGCTGCGGCAACTTTTGGGGCATTGGAGTGACCGGCTTTGCGTGGGCAGCGGCCTTCATTGGTGAAATGGGGCTTTGGATCATTTTCTGGTAGAAGCTGCTTGCACTCCCAGCAAAAACCTGTGCGGCAGGCCAGGCACCTACACAAGCAGCACGCATTGTACTGATCTGGTCACTCTGGAAGGAGTCACTCTTGGGTGCAAGACAGCTTGCCGCCACAAACGTTGGAATGGAAGGCGCGTGTCAACGGGGCCTGCTTTGCAGGACTGCACGGAACAGGCAGCACTTTCTGGACCAATAGGACTGCAGAAAGATTAATCTATGCCACGGTGAGCTGGCACGTACCTGATAAGATTGCCCCTCCCGGGCCCTTTTCGCAGTTCAATATTGCAACAAGGACATTGCACGGTCTCCACTGCAGGCTCGTCTTGGACTGCCTCTGGAAGGTGCTCTGCTGTTCCTCCAGTAGATTGTGCTGCGTGCTTCTCACGGTGGCGCTCGTGCACCTGCGGCACGGCCATTTTCTGCTTCTCAAAACGCAGTCCAAGCCAATAAACTGGGAGCTTATCCATCCCCAAGGTTTCAGTCC
Organism: Coccomyxa subellipsoidea C-169; assembly: GCF_000258705.1. Lineage (NCBI taxonomy): Eukaryota > Viridiplantae > Chlorophyta > Trebouxiophyceae > Coccomyxaceae > Coccomyxa > Coccomyxa subellipsoidea. The sequence continues at coordinate 38,589 of NW_005178014.1, forward strand.
GTTTGAGTGCCAACGAGAAATCCTGACTTCGCATGTCTGTTCCTAGTGAGTAAAGAATTGGCTCATCCTCACGTTCTTGATGAAATGCACGGCGGTTGCTGTCACGAGAGTTCCGACGCAAAGACCCAATCGTTGCTCTGTCGACAAGAGTCCTGCCATGTTGTGCCTCGAGACACCGAACTAGCTTAGTAGGAAAATGAACGGAGCCGAAGTTGCGGTACTTGAGGACTACAGAACATTATGTTGGATCAATTCTAGGTGCCATAAGGAGACAAGCTCACGTTGATATGCCTGAAGATACGAGAATGATGACGCTTTCGAAGCCCCGAAGCTGTCCTGAGCTGCAAAGTCCAAGGTTCCAAAATAGGAGGTGGCCACCTCTTCACGCAGAAAAGGATACGATCTAGGCTTGAACACTTCATAAACACCCCTTTACCCCATTACATTTTTTAATGGCATGGAGATCATTTGATTAATGATCACCATATATCACCATTAGAAAGGGAATGTTCACTGACTTGCACTTAATTTCAAGCAATCTAGTCTCGACAATGTCTCATTTCTTATTATAATGGGTCCTTGACCTTTTGTGGTTGGAAAATTAAACCAGAATTGATCCATACGCAATGAACGCGGTGCACGGTGCAGAAAAATCTTGCACCCCTAGTCGGTGGACATCGTTTTTGAAGCAAAGGGCAGCAATAAAGGATACTCAGCGATGCTCATCATAATCACAGATATGTAGACAAAAGATCTAGATGTGCTAATGCCCGCCATGGCGTTCCAATGTGTTGGCAAGGCTTGATGGCCTTCAATACAAGTGCCCTTCAATTGTTCAAAGAAATGGACATTATTTGCATTTCCGCATTTTTAACCTACTAGGATAGTACCGTATCTGGAGCTCACCATATGCATTTCAGCGCGCAGCATTGCACATAAAATTAAGTTTAGCTCTTTGCTTTACGGGCCTGCAAGCCAGCTGGCAATTGCATTCAACGAAACGTTCAATTCTCCACGCATGTGGCTGGCACTATGGTGCCACCAAGCAGTGCCGAGAAATGAGTGATCATTTGAGATACTATGTCCTATAATATAATTGTACAACATGTTTACATTCAAAAAGCTGAAGGCGGCGAAGCCAAAGTACTAGTATTGTAGGTTTAAGTCAGTGACTGCCACACTCTTAGGCTATGCCATGTCCAGAGGGAGCGATTTGATGTCTCATATCAATTTGCCAGTGGTGCCTTTTGGTGCATACTCCAGCAGCTGAGCATCCTGAGCGTTGAAACCATGTTCGCTGTGACATGCTGCGCAAGAAATATCAATGCTCCCTAGCGAGCCTTTATCGCTCATCATCTTGCAGTGCTCAGGCAGCGACCTTTGCAGAACGGCGCTCCACAGCCGGCCCGGGGGCAGAGAAGACTAATACACCCTTTGCGGACGTGCTCAACACGAATATGAAACACCTCTGCCACTGGCACGCCTTGCTTTATAGGGACGAAATTCACTGGAATGGATAGCTTCTTTGTCACGCTCTCTCGTGCAATGGCCAGTCTTGCTGCAAGGAATGCGGCAATGCCACCACGGTTACGGACTCCCATTGTACACATGTGACACCCAACACCATGCCTGTGATGGTGAGGATTATCACAGCATTGAAAACCGTGGCAAGCTTGCGAGCCTCAGTTTGTGCCGCCGCATTGGGGGCATCTGATGGAGACTTGCTAGCGGCATCAAAGGCCTTTTACCAACAAGCACCTGCGTGACCACAAATTTTAGAGTAAGAGAAGAGTATTGCGCATGCACTGCAAGACATGTGCACCAAGCGCTTCCTTAGACGGAACGTCACAGTCCCTACTAGGCTAGGTTGTTGTTGAATGTGCCACTGTGCCAAAGACAATCTTGAAGAGTATCAGGGACAAAAAAACATTTCTAGACATGCCGGACGCTGCCAGTGATGTGACATCCTCTGACCTTGCACGAAGCAGTTCGCCCATTTCACGAGAATAAGAAAAACACTCAAAGTTGACGGCTAACCAGCATTTCCAGTTATTATTCACTGTTTGGTGTTGCCCGGAATACACTCAGTAAGCAGACCTCAGCAAACGTATGGCGGTTTGGAGAGCTGTCGGTGTACCGCACTGCGGCAAGTTGCCTCGCTTGACAGAATCGTCCTACGCAATAGTTCTGCCCGCCGGGTGCCCAGCATCCGTAGGAATTCGACCAACAAGACGTTCCAAACGATTCCAGATGTGTTGTGAGTGGTAGTATCCGGAAATGGACTGTGTTCCCAAGGGGACTATGGTGTGGAACAAGCTTGGTGTTCCGCTGTCGCACAAGGTTGGAAGGCGGGCAGGGTTATAATCCCCAATGAAGGGGGTTTTAGTAAAAACCTTTCATAAGAGGGCATCTTCACTTTTACAGCAGAAAGCAATGAAAAAAAACTGAAGTCAAATCTTAACATGAAATGCACGCATATGCTCTGCTGCCCTGTGCAATTTTAAAAGGCAGACTTCTCCTTCGGAAGAAGAGAAACCACCGTGGCACGCCTCTTGCAACTTAGAATCCTCTACCCCTATTCAGTGGGTCCACCAGGAAGAATCTGATCTCGTTAGTTGGGAGTCCCCTAGGAGTCCACCAGGGCCGGGGTCCACCAGGGGGTCTTAGCACACACCACGCAAATTTTTTGGAGTAAAGACTCTACCCTATAGTATACTATAGTATAATCATTCAATGCAATTGGAATTCGATTGCAAAAGTATATTTCTATATCTCTAAGGGGTCCTATAAAAGGTCCCCATTTTTAAAGCAACAAAAATCCCTTTGGATCAACTCTTCGTGAACAATTCTCAGAAGATCTATATCTGTTGATGATTCCTCAACCTGCGCATGTGCACAATAGAGGTACATACAACGTGCTACGATGCAACGTAGCGCGACAATAGTTCACTCCACTGGCCATATAGATGGAACCACGAAGTGCATAGCTCAAGATTAGCAAATACATGAGGGCAACAACACCAGAAATTAATTCTGCTCAATCGCTTTAAACTTTAACAAAAGTAAGAATATTTTAGCACACCTCCGCATACATACGCCGCGGCGAAAGACAGCCCATCTCCAACCAGGGCATTTCGGTGTATGAGAATGCAACATAGCTGCCCCTTATGCCGCTGCTCTTAGTTTGTGTATACAAGAGACGCTTGAGCTGTGCCAGCGCCTCAGTTTCACCTGGAACAAATACGCACTTTAGCTTGCAAATCAAAGCTCTAGCAAGTCGACATGTAGAGGTTGCATGCCCTTGCTGTATCCTTTTTAGAAATGGTAACTTGTTTCGGCAGCTGTGAACACTCAGTAATTACTTATAAGCTCTGTATAGCACAACTCTCAAGATGCAGCAAAATTCAAACAGTTAAAGCTGTGCATTCATGAAACATGAGCTACATGGCTGCCCCACCTCCCTTGATTTTTGGGCTGTCAGGCATGCAATGGACTATCTGCAAGCCCGAGTTTTCAGGAGTAGGTATTTTGCCGGAAGGTATGTCTCTGCTCTGCAGCGGTTTGCCTTTGAGCTTAGGTGGCGCTAAGTGTGGCTGCTTGACAGGTATAGATTTCAGAAGAGCCTGAAAGTGTCCTGCATCCGGATCAATGAATCATCATGATGAATGATTCGATGAGCCGTTGTTGACATTATGTATGCTCCTCTGACCCCATGGTGTCTTGACTATCACGGTTGTTGGACACACAACTTGGTATTGATAACTTCTAGAGCAAGTGGTGTGAAAATTTAAAAGTAATTCCAGTGAATAAGTCTTTTTACCGCAGGAAATTTTTGGTGGCTTGAAATTGTCATCTGCCTTCAAAGATAAATGGGACGCACTTTGTGTAGATGGCAATCGCTCTATTTTGGTTTGCAGCTCATCAGGTGAGTATAAGGTCGTCCCCCACCTCATGTTCAGAGCAACATCTTCTCTTTGCCATGCTGATGTCACCTCATTCATGAATGAGGTGGCATCGTGAAATATTCCTCGAAATTCTTTTCTGGGTGACAGTAAACTTTGCTGGCGCCCACTTTCTTCACCATTCTCACCAATGATTATAAGTTATTGGAGGGATGCAAATTGTGACTAGCTGGTTGCAATTGCCAGTATGGCTACCGCCAATAATAGTTCTTTTAGTAGTGGTAGTCAGTGAGCTTGCAATCATTGATCTTGCTGTCGGACTTGCAATCTGTGACAGGGAAATCAACTGTACTCAGTGCAGGCTTTATGTCCATGTTTGCTACGCTCAGTATATTTCTGAATTGTGGATGCACGACTCTTTTAAAACTTGCCTCCTCAGGCTTGCCGATGTGCACAATGAGGTCAGAGCCGGCAGCCCTTAGGTTCTTGCGCAAATCCGCCACGGAATCCAGGATGAACCTGCGCATGGACCTCTCCACTGAGAAGCACCTTGCACACTTTGCAAATGGAAGAGCGCTGCTGTGGGCCATAGGCTGTTCAGCATTACCTGCAAGAACTTCTAGAAGCACCAAATATTGGAACTTCCTTCGGAAGGTGACTCACTTCAACGCTAACGCCGTTGTAGCGTGTGTCATACTGTCGGTTGTCAAAGCAATACACTGGCAGCAAGAAATCCGACTCCTTGTTTGCGGCCATCAATGCCTCATTATCATGGACCCGTAGATCATTGCGGAAACACATGACTGCCAGTGCACCACATCTTTAAATTAGATTTACGTGCGTTATTATGCTTCCACAATGTACGGTTGCGTGTCAACTTGGCACATTTAAAATGTGATGAAACTTTGCCAAATTAGTAATGTTGGGTTCGGTCTTTCCGGCCAGTGACGGGCGGCCCGGGTTGGTCGAACGTGAGGACATCACCTCATGTGAACAAACGACTTGCGCTGCCATCGGCGATTCAAAAATTGCACGTTTCGAGCATCAGCGAGGGCCCACTTGGCGGAGATTCTTCATCGCAATCTCCGAGACAGTCGGCAGCATCACAGCAGCAGCGCCGAAACAAGCACCGGCGATGAAAGACGAGTATCCCCATCCTGTCGACATCTTGTGCACTCGATATGTTCAGGGGCGTCGTACACTGTGAGTTCCACGTATTCTGAGCTCAATCGAAGTTCAGAGTGCCAAGTTCTTGGACCTTTCTTTCGTCAAACACGGCTCAGGGCTTTTACAGAACCTTGGAGTTTTTGTATGTGCCCCTTAGGGAACTTGGAAAAACATGGGTTTTGACCTAGTTGAAATTCACTCATTAGAAAATGCCACTTTAATCCCTTTTCCACTGTACTTGTTCTGATGCTCCCACACCACAGCTTCAAGAGAAATGTTCTGCGCCTTTGACTTTCCAACAGGTTTCATAATGCCAGCATGGTCCCATTTCAAATCCCAAATCCCAAGTTGGGGCCGATTGCAAGGAGCACGTCTTCGTATGATTTTCAAATTTGGCAGCTTAGTGCCACACAGTCCGTTGGACATGCAAAGGCGGACCTCTCAGTGAGTACGTTAAGGTGTTCCACATTCTTGGACATCAATGCATTATCTACACGAAATACTGGCCATGTCCTTTGTAGCAGCGCTTGTCAACAAAGCTGCAGCTGGTCTTCAACAAATTTGTTGGTTTAAACCAACCCAGCGTCCGATACTCAACGGTCAATATTTTCCCCTGCTTTCCTCCTTGTCTTCATCTTGCTTCTCATGCAACCACTGAACAACATTTTTTTGAGAACTGCACTGAAATCTCAGAGACACTCTCGTTGCCTTCCACTGTGCAGTGCTCCACCCAGCCGGTCTTGACGCACTTCACTCGCGGACGCTTTGGCTTTGGCATATCCGGCAGCCGCCACTGCTGCACCTCAGACGCCGCTTCAGCCACCAGGGCTTGTTTGCTTCTGCCCTCGGCCTTCTCATCCGCGCTTTGATCAGCACCCATTTCACACCAAAGACGCCCCATTTTGAAGCACCAATCACACAATACCTTGCCGCCCTGCCCACAGCGCAGCCTGTGGCGCTCACATTCCTGACAGTGACCACCAGAACCGGCCGCGAGCCGGGATTCGCAAAGTGGAAATCCGCCATTGCAGCGCCGACCGCCACTGAAATGACCAGCGCGCTGAACTCGGCATTCGTGCGCACAATGCCTGCTCTGATTGCCAGCTGGCTGGCTGCGCAATATGCATCAGCGGCAGCTGCCAGGATTTTGTTGCGCGGCCTGGGTTCCTCTGGAACTGCATCTGGAAGTGCAATTGGGGCCGGCTGCGCATGAACGGTGCCGGGGATGTCAACTGCCTGGCAGCCGGCGGCTGTGAAGTGGGAGTCGGGGTCGCGCGCCGGCATGCGCTGGCCGCACATCCAGCAGACGTGCGTGTGGCAGACCGTGCACCTGCAGGGAACCCTCCAATCAACAACGATGACAATTTATCAAAAGTTTCCCATCAGTCCGGGGGAGGCCTGACCAACATGATCCTGTTTATTGGCACTCACTGATGGCATGCTGGACAGATAGTCTGAGCAGATCTGACATATTGTTTATTGCGGTCTGCCAAACAGATCTGGTTCATTGAAGATCCTTTCTCCTTCGTAAGGAGTGCTTTAGCTGAGATTAAATGGGTTCTAGCACCAATCCTCCAAGCATGTGTGACTGGGACATAATCAGAAATCTGACACATTCCAGGGTAAAGAAACTTATTGGAAACACACTGTAGATGATTGCAGCCGTCAATTTTCTGGAGCCCATTGTTGCAGGTGGGGCAGCGCACAATCCTATTTGCGGCAGTGTACTGCTGAAAAGCATTGTCCAATGTCTGCTCACCCCTCTGCCTGGTGTAATGGTCACAGCTCAGCCCGCCATGCCAGGCCACCTGGCATGCCTTGCACCAGGTATGCTCGCGCACGTTGCAGACCAGCATTGGAGCCTCTCCCTCTGCCACACCACAGGTGTAGTATCAATTATGTTGCACATGAAGACTGTGCAAGAGCCGCATGGAAGACTTTACTACAGCTTGGATGAAGAAGGATTCACAGGTGATGACTCTAAAACAACCCAACAGGGAATGCAACGACTGACAACAGCCAGCTATGCACCAGATCGCTGATTCACCTGATCAGTCAAATAGCACAGAGTTTATGTGGGCCGTCTTTGCTCGAGCAGAGCATTCAAAGTTTGAATTTAAATTTAAGAGCTCACCTGCACAGTCAACGGCTGCTCCGTTGCAGTCTGGCTGGGGGCAGGGTACCATGTCAGGGCTAGAATTGATTCCTGCTCGGACGCTGCACTGCTGATACTGTGCATGCTCCGCTGGAGTGAGAAGCTGCGCCATGTCTGGGTCTAGGCAGCAGCACTCCTTGCCGGTGCTGGCGGATTGATCATTCAATGGCTAGGTGCATCTGGCGCAGAGTGCTTCACCCCCGGCCTGGCAGATCGGGCAGGGGATGGGCAGGCTGGAGCCCCTGCAGAGGGATCACAGCATCTGTTGGCTACAGGTGAAACCATGCAGAGCATCTGACAAGACGTGCTCTTCGCAGCAACGCTGTGGGCACAAGGTAAATACAGAATATGCCATGGACACCTTTGCAGTCTCTAGCCTGCGCAAAGATCAGAATAGATTCTACAGCAACGCGCATGGATAATGCCAGTCCTGCTGACGGCTTGTACAAGGCAAGGGCTCTGCAGTCTCCCATTTGAAATCTGACCGCCTTTCCTTGCAAAGCTTTCCCCAGACTGATCCACACTGCCAGTAAAACAATGTATATGCTCACCTGATGGCCTGGAGCACTGTCTTCCTGGCAGCCTCCCGGCACATCCAGGCATGGCCGCACATGCTGGCTGTGAACAGTTCCTCCAGGGGGTGATCATCGAGGCAGACTGCGCAGCGAAAGGTACCGCCGCTGTCCTGGGATCCTCCAGGGAGTGTTGCAGGTCCTTGATTTGGTGCTGCCAAAGTGGTGGGGAGGACATTCTCACGTTTCGTCCTCAGCATTGTGACCACCTGTAATTAAAAAACAGCCCATTCAAATCCCAGCACTTGCACCGTGGCTTCCCACAGATATCTCGAGGGTTTTTGTCTGGAACGGGTATGCATGCGCAAGCAAGGAATGCATTTTGAGCATGGCAGACGTTCTGCTCCAGTAATACAAGAGAACCTTGCACATCTCAAGCAATCTCTCACGATGCCTTTGAATATGGGCGTTGGACATGGAGGAAGCGCTTGCGTCCGAGGTTCGAGTGATGCGGCAAGATTATTGCAACAAGTACAGCGCACTGTGGCATCGGCCAGTGTAACTCACATTGAATTTTTGACGAGATGCAAGAGCAGCGAAGAGTGCACAGCAGAGAACGTGTGGATTCATCTCCACAGCATCAAAAGTCAAGGAAGAGCTCGCGCCCGGCCGTCTTGAGCGGATCAGTCAATTCTAAAAGTCTCAGTCGATCCTCCCTCACAAAGTTTCAATTTAGTACTTGAGATGTGTCACTGATGATTCCTCTAGTTAATTGGTTCTCTTGTGCGTCTTCAAAAGCAACAATGGTACCTTGAAACGGGTGTCCAATTTCCACTAGGGAGCTGTGCAACATTCCATGCACCCTTGACACGCCTGCGAATAGACCTGCTTAGGTTTTGCTGATATCCAGAGTAAAGGAAGCTCATTATTATTATTATTATTATTATTTTCACAGTGTCGGCAAACCCAAAGCCCGAAGGCCATAGGGCATACACGCAGAGTGTCTGCAGCCACATCTGTGGGGCCTGAAGGTCTGGTCTGCAGCCCATATGGTATCACACTAAAAGTCTAAGTCCAAGTGAGCCGTGCGTATTAAGGAACATACCATCACCCCCACCGCCAAACAATGCTACACAGCACAGCAAGCAAATGCATATCATAGCATGTACAATCAAGCAATCCCTGTCTCAGACCAGTATCCCTCTGGAACTGACACCTCTGGCCCGCCAGCGACGCAACACCCTGTGGGTGACGTCGAGGATATCATGCAGGGAATCGCAGAGTGGGGCAAAAACAACTAATAAACAGCTTTAGGTAGTCAGAACAGGCAAATGTTCGTCCAGACACTCTCACGAAAGTCACAGGGCACCACAACTGCAGATGGCTGAGTGCAAAACTTGAAGTGTAGTCTGGCAGGATTACGAAGCCGAAACGACCACAGCTGCACCTCAATGTATCCCTCTTAATCTCCGTCTGCAACAGGCTGTGTCTGCCTCATGGAGGTGTGGGCACTAAGGGCATCGACAGCCAACGGTCACCTACACAAACCGCACACAAGAGGCGCACAGGAAGGATGGACATGCAACACAAGGTGTAACAAGTGATATAAGGATACATGACACTATCACAAAGGTGAAGGAGGCAAGAACGTGAGAGGGGGACGAGGGACAAAACTACCAACCGTCAGATGCGCACAGAAACCTACTCGAACTGCACGGAAAAGACACAAGGCACCCTAAATGGTATCGAAAATATACAGGTACACTATGTGAACAGCTGTGGTGGGAAGCAACGCAAAGACCAGGGCGAGCACGTGTGAAGACAGACGGGATGGCCGAAGTGCAAGCTGACGCAAAGTGCACTATATATAATACAATTTGGTACCGGCATAATGGATGCCGTGGCACGCCACAGGCGCTTCACTGGAGGCATTGCATGCACTTATGAAGGGCATTTAAGTACCCTACACAGGCAACACTCTTGACCTGCAAGACGAATCAGGAAGCTCATGCAACCTGAATCGCAGGGATGTGATTTGAGAAAATGACTGCTTGCCATTACTAGTAGTGGGCAGATTTTAATGCTCCAGTGCGAGAGTCTGCAAGCTTTGACAAAATCATGGGATTCCTTCGAAGCACTGTGTGCATGCATGTCCGAGCAGCCGCAGTGGTAATTGCCAATCCCTGTGGCACAGCCAGTGTGCTTCCAACTTTTTATAAAACTCCAAGTTCCCAACCTTGATGTCAATACTCTTAGCAACCCCAAATAGCCAGGGCAGCACACCAGTTGGTCATGCGGCTAAATTCCACATTCTAAACTTGATCAGCATATTTACGGCAACTTGCAAACTTGAATGCTTCAAGTTTCCAATTTGTAACACTACTTGAACTTATGAAGCCCATCACCACACGAGCCTGCTAGGCATAATTTGAAAATTCACCAGCGAGCATGATGTTTGGCGGCATTCCACCACTGGCAGGGCCTGCAAAGCCTTGCATTGACAGAAGCCACAATGGCCACCTCTATGGGCCGAGCCATCCGGAGCGCTGCACCGCCTGCATCTTTTCTGGCTTGTGTCCGTCAGACACGTCATGCGCCACCCATCCAGCAACGAACGAGACAACAATCGCCACGCCTATGAAGATGAAGACGTCCAACAGATGAATTTCAGCAGTGTTTCCGTCTTGCCAATTCTGTGCTTGGGACAATTGTCTTTGCGGATGTCCCAGTGCACCAGCTTGAGCTTCAGATTTGGGTGCAATCCCACGCGCTGCTTTTGCATTCGCCGGTACTACCGCCGTAGTACGTCAGGGGGCCTGTCAGCGAGATGAGCAGGTCATTCAATATGCAGCAGGGTTGCGTGCGTAGGCGTTTGGCAGCAGTTTAAAAGTGTGGAGTATCACGTTGACACCACTGGAACCCAATCAGGATTGCTAGTGCCCAAACGTACACGGCCAGAGATTCATCATGATGCATGATGCATTCAACTTCGTCCAATAGCGTCACTGCAAAAGGGCAGAACGTGTATGCTACAATCATCACTCTTCAAATAAAACTTGCAGTCTTGTGTTTTCCAGGTGCCTTCACTTTGTCTGTCCTCAAAATGGTGTAACGTTCCCATGAAGAGTAATCTGTAGGGTGCAACCCCTGGACTGGCTCTAGCAGGGAGTTCTACATCTGGACTTATATATATTTACCACCCCTTCTCTCTAAGCAGAGGGATATGTTGCCTAGGGCTCAGAGCTGGTGTGAAGGATCGTGAGTTCCATTCCCGACTCTATCATTTATCTATATCATTTATATATTGAGCTAAAGCTTCAGTGTGATTGTGGGTATGAGAACACTGAACAGGAGGATTTGTAGAGTGGCTTGCGTTCCTTCACATGAAGGACTTCAGAAGGAGAGCTCTAGATTTCTAATCAACAGATACCTTTCAGCTTGATCTCCTTTCTTTGATCCTCAATGACCGCCGTATGGCTAGTCATTGCAGCCTTGGTGCGCACTTCGTTTTCTCTTAATACTGGATTCTGACTCTGACACAGCCTTCCTTTGGCCGAGGCCTCAACCTCTTCTGATTCTTCTGATAATTAAATGCACATCCTCCCCTACGCTATACAGGCAGCGCTGTGTCGCGATGGTATAGCGATAGAATAAGTAGATCCATCGCAGGTCACTCCCAATGGAAACAAGATGAAGCAAAGCCTGATGCTATGTGCGTGCAGGTGGTGCTTCTGACGCTGTTGATGAGGTTTCTCGCCACCTGGTTTGCGAGACACGAGGAGGAAGCGAGCAAGGTGTCAGAGAGGTTCTTTGTGAGCCCAACGTCCTTCCAAAAGGTGCGCACCAGCTGCAGTGTATGCCATCAATCGTGTGACGGTAAGTTTGTCAAATATTTCTGTGCGATTTCTCTCTTTAATGCAGCAGAATGAAAGATCCAATAGTAGATGCTGGCTGGTGCAGATATCCGCCCCGTCAGTATTCAGCGAGGCGACCAAGTCCCTGACTATTGTGGTCCCTGCATACAATGAGGAGGCGCGGCTACCTAGCACCCTGGATGAGACACTTCGGTGAGAACCAAACATGTCCACACTCTTGGGGCTCTTTTTCTTTTGCATGCAAGACAATGGGTTTTGACCTAAGGCACCCACGACTTGCCGCTGGTCCGCAAATGCACCATCCTTTTCACGGCATGAGATCATCCAGAGGATGATGCACAACATTCTGTCTTGATTCAATGTAATAAGCCTCCTGATGGAACACAAACAGCCCTTTTGATCCATCAGATCTTGAGGTAGCAGCTTTACCTGCCAGGCAGCTCACATGAAGGCACCTGAAATGAAAGGCACGCATGCACTGCCAGGCCCGCATCAGTCAAGGGATCAGCACTTTGAGTCATGAAAGACAGGACACAGGCACACAGTGCAGACATCCTGCACTCAAGTAACTTCTTGTTGTGACTCTCTTTTGTGCTGCCAATGCAGGTATCTGCAGGGGAGGCGGGACAGGCAGGGGCCCAACTTCACGTACGAGGTGATCGTGGTGGACGATGGCAGCATGGACGCCACTGTACGGACGGCATTTGAGTACGTGCGAAAGCACGGCGTGGACGCTGTGCGCGTGCTGCAGCTGCCGCGTAACTACGGCAAGGTGCGGCGGCGCAATCAACCGCTTCGGGGCTGTCTCAAATTGCGGGTCCAACTTGTGGTTATGTGCCACTGAAACAGGACCACAGCAAGTAGTGTCAGGGATATCCATATAAACGTGTCGGTTTTCAAATTAGGCAGACAGATTCAGATTACCACAGCTGCTCAGCTCTGCAGGTCCAAACTACGGCGAGTTCGGCAATGCTGGCATGATTCATCATGGAGGGCATTGTATTTTCGACAGGCTGGCATCTAACCATCCACGACAGTGTGTACACAGACCAGATGGATGGTCTCATTTGCTGTAGTGGGCATGCCTAATGCCACCTTTCACATCCAATAAAGATTGGAATACAAGCCTGTAGGATGTGTAATGCATGCTGCATGTTGTGGAACAAAAATGCCGGCGCAGGGCTCATCAAGTCTGGCATTATTCTAGTTTCAGTGCTCTGTTAAAAATAGTCACTGGCGGCAACATGCATGGAGTAGAATGCTGTTGATGGCAGGGGACAGGCGCTGTTGTTGCCATGAGAGCCCAGCACCTTTGTCAGTACTGCAGAAGCTACTCCCCAGTCCAGAAGGAAGAGCGACAGAGCACCAGGAAGGGAGGAAGATCTGAAGGCATGCATTACAGGGGTTTCAGCAAACGCAAGCTTTGGGAACCACCGGTGATCTTGATGATCCAGCACGAGCAACAGGTGTCAGGAGATAAAAAGCCCACCTGTGACACTCTATATGGTGAAGCTACAAAGGCTAAATGCATCCGCTACAGCTCTGACAATAAACACCCTTCTGCTGCAGGGGTATGCGGTGAAGGCGGGCATGCTGGCGGGCCGCGGCGAGCGCCTGCTCTTCATGGATGCGGATGGTGCCACCCGAGTCTCCGACGTGGAGAAGCTGGAAGCAGCGCTCGCCACAATCAGCGGCAAAGGCAAGCTGCAGCCCTCAACTGTGCACTGGTCAAAGCCCCAAAGCAGCACAGGGGATGTCGCTGCAATGTCCCACTGCCAGTGTGCATGGATGCTGAATATTCAGCTGGCTTATCCTTTAATGTTGTGTACTGTATATTGAGCATCTCTGATTAGGATGTTTGGAATTCATACATACTTGGCCGCATGGCTGCATGTTGGGACATGCAACAATCTTTGTGTCAAAGCTGCCATTCTGACACAATGTGGGGCCACGATCCTCCAATAAGGTGGCACAACTACAGAAGAAAATCATTCGCGTTGGGGTACTAAAACAAATCCCTATATTGCACACTCCAAGGGGCGGACAATGGGGAGGGGCCCCCGGTGAGGAGGGTGGACAGAGCGGGGGGCGCGGCGGTGGCGGTGGGTTCGCGCGCGCATCTGGAGGCGGTGGCCATATCGCGGCGTACCTGGTACCGCAACTTCCTCATGCATGGCTTCCACTTTGTGGTTCTCCTCGTCGCTGGCGGCGCCGTCAAGGACACCCAGTGTGGCTTCAAGGTGCCTCCTATTCACTCCTGCAAATCGCTGGAATCTGGTGCTTGATCTGCTTCACCTGACATCAAAGGCGAGGACGCAAAGAGACGCCTGGCTTGCTCTGTGGGGATCAATAAATGTACCCTCATTCAAGCAGCCGCAGTTCGCCACAGAGCCCTGGACATTTGCTCTCTCTCCCTCGAGAGGATATTTAAGTTCAACAAGTGCATGCTGTTGCGGCGCGAACTGGCGTGACTTGCTTTCCTGGCAATGTTTCTAGGTATTCTTATGATGTGCATTGCACCAAGAGTGTATCAGAACGGGTGACTTGCACATGGCTCAACGAAAGACCGATGTTCTATTCATGTGGTGATGTGCCCTGCGTGCATGCGCGCAGCTGTTCACAAGAGGGGCGGCGCGGGCGCTCTACAGCAATCAGCATCTGCAGCGGTGGTGCTTCGATGTGGAGCTCATATTTCTGGCGCAGCGGCTGGGCATCCCCATCGTGGAAACCTCTGTGAACTGGACAGAAATTCCCGGTGCGCTCTGTTTTACCTACCAAATATGACAATGGCTGCTGAAATCTCTTGTCTACATTTGTGTGTGATTTTGACGATGGCCTAGTTTCTCCAACACCACATGGGCTGGCAACCTTGGCTCCGCCTCGTTTGCAGAAGCAGAAGCAGACAGCCCGGCGGTTGCAACAGAGGCAACAGAAGGAGCGGGTTGGGCCATTCATATGCTGTAGGGACTATACTTGAATTACAGTACAAAACAAAAATTACAAGTATTTGTTCATGGTGCGCAGGATCCAAGGTGTCCATATCGTCGATAGTCCACATGACATGGGAGATGGCGGCCATCCTGATCGGCTACTCGTGGCTGGGGCTCTGGCATCTAAACACCTCGGCGGGGATAGCGCAATAGGACAGAAGGCTTTCCTGAATGGCAGTTCTGCGCGGCCCAGCGGCCAGCTTGGTACCGCGAACAGTGTTGCAATGTGAAGAGACATGCGCCTTCTATTTTACTGTATAGAATAATCCCGGTTCTCTGGGCCAGTAGATCCACCAAGACCTAGTCCTAGCTTAAGGCAGTGAGCTGACCTTAAAAGAGCAGACATGCTGCAAGCACTTCTAAACATAGACAGCATGCATGTGTGTCTACAATTGGATATCAGCTCTGACAAGTAGCTCTTGCCCAGGCACTGGGTAGATTTCCTCAATGGGGAAGCTGCAGCATGCATTGTGCTGTTTTTGCAGCCAAGTTGCAAATCGGCCATGCAAAGGAAGCTTGCAGAGATCACTTGAATACGCCATTAAAAATGCATATAACATCTGCGCAATGCCCCCTTGGCATTCTCCTTCATGTCAGCTTTCGTGCGATGTGCGCCGTGCATGGTAAGATTGAGCCTGCATAGCACTGCAAGGGAAGCCATCCTTCACCACTGGTAGAAATCTGCAGACCCTGTTGGGCTGATGACATGCCCCGGAACCGATTGTTGCCAAAAAGCTCCAGCAGCACACAACTGCATAACTTCTACAGAAACCTTCCAACACAGTCCGAACACGGTTGAATTCAGGACAGGAGCAGCTTGTGCCTCGCAAGGTAGAACAGGTAAGGAAATGCCCAGGACTAAAAGCGGTGGTAGCTTAACATTCAAACAAATCAGTCACGTTGTGGGTTCTCACCCACCTTCTCTCGTGCCTTTTAGAGATACGTAACCGCTTTTCACAACCTTCGCGGGTTCCCAGCTGTTGCAGCGACGGTGTATCACGCATTTTCTTGATAACATCAGACAGTTCTACACAAGGGCCCTGCGCTATGTGCACTGTTGCTCTTTCTGCAGAGAGTTGAGATTGCTTGATTGTGCTGCTCTAAAAACAATTGTGGAGACATTCAGCGAGGGGCTGAAGCTATTATTGCTGTATTCGAAGACTGTAACAAAGTACATCAAGATACATGGACAAGTGATGGTCTGCCGTTGCTGCCAGGCTCCCGCACGGCCACAATCCTTCAGAAAGTGCGTGTACGCATCCTGTAGAGCAATTGCACAGCATACATCTGCAGATATCGTGCATTAAAACCGAAAAACTTGCTGGTCTATTTCTGGCCTATGTCCTGGCCGAGGAATGGCCGACAAAGGAAAATATGGGCAATTCCCGGCCACACTTCGGCCAAATAGGCATTGGCCGAAGTCTGGCCGAAATAGGGGGTTTCGGCTGTTCCTCGCCCGTCCAATATATGCCCTATCATTCGTAGCCAGTTGGCAGCTCACCGGTTTTGCAAATGGTAACAGCACTCATAAACCCTCCAGGATCCCACATCATCAGGAAGGGACACGGAACAAAAATATCGGCTCGGCTCACTGCATGAACCAGCTGCCTGGTAGGTTCAAGGAGGGAAATCTGGAAATGACACTTGTCGCTCCGCCTGTTTTGGCTCCCGGGGTTGACGTTGTCCATGTGTGTCCCGCTGACATCATCAATCAGCAGGACAAAAGCCACCAAGGAAAAAGGAGCTCTTCTGCACTTTAGCATGACATAACTCAATTGCAGCTCACTCCTCCCAGCATTGCTGTAGACAGATCCGCACCTGGGCTCCTCAGCCAGGCCAGTACAGCCACGAGGCAGTGCGTGAAACAGAGAACTTTCTGATTACGTTTACATTGGAGCCTGTACTTCCTAGAGCTGCATCATGGCGGAGATGACCGCAGAGCAAGGCACAAAGACATTATGGATGGGAGACCTCGCCTACTGGATGGACGAGTCCTTCATTTACAGTATCTTTGTTGGTGCGCCCAGTGGATCTTGGCCTGGTATCATTGGTTTTGACAGCCGTTGTCTGTGCCTTCTTCAAGCGGCCTATGCCTTGCCTTAAGACATGTTTTCCACAAGTAACGAAATGTGCGTGATGCATGCCCTGCGAGAAGCTAGCCCTGACCCTTTCGAGATCGTGGTAGTCATCTTGATGTACATCTTGCCAAAAACTCTCTTCTTGTGACTCAGGGTCGCTGCTGGATGCAGGCACTGGTAACCTGGTGAGCGTCAAAATCATCAGGAACAAGAATACAGCAGTGTCAGAGGGGTACGGATTTGTGGAATTCGCGACGCACGAGGCCGCAGAGCAAGTCCTGCGCACATTCAACGGCTGCCCCATTCCCAACACCGACCAGATTTTCCGCTTGAACTGGGCAGCCTTCGGAGTCGGCAAAGTTACAACCGACTGTAAGTTCCCACCTTTCTGTATCGTACACACGCTGGGGGGACAAGAATTGTGTGCCACCCATTGCGCGACCAGCCAAAGTCGCTGGCCTCCGTGAGCTATTTGCGGGCATCCCTTTGCTGCTGTTACGGTCCTATCCGACTCAAAAGAGTTTTCTTGTCGATTGCTGGCTCCAAAAAGATCGCGCAAATTTGGTTGGCAGACACCTGTCGGCCATGCTGCATGCCCCCTTCAGTGCTCTGACTGCTGCCTTCCAATGCTGTGCAGCTGACTACTCCGTCTTCGTTGGCGACCTGGCCCCAGATGTGACGGATTACGCTCTCCAAGAACACTTCAGGCAGTTCTTTGCCTCTGTGCGCAGCGCAAAGGTGACCTGCATGCATTTTTAATTTACACTGAACTCCCTCATCCTTCCTGCTCTTTGGGTAGCAGGATCTGTAGCTCATTTTCAATTGCTGTTCCCTTCTGGCTCTCATTGAGGGAAAGAATCATCTGCATGCCACTGAATGCAGGCTGCTGAGACCTGTTGCGTGGCGCTGTGCAGGTGATCACAGACCCCTTGACAGGGCGTTCGAAGGGATACGGATTCGTGCGCTTCGGCAATGAGGCGGAGAGGGATCGCTCGCTGACTGAGATGTCTGGCCACGTCATCAACAGCCGCCCCATCCGCGTCTCCATCGCCACCGCCAAGAAGAGCCAGACCGCCACCATGGTGAGCGCACTTGGATCAATTGCCAGTTGTGATGGCTGTCCCACTACTAGCATTCCTGGCTGAAGCTTCTGCATTGTTGTGATTCAAAAACCTGCTCCACAAAGGCCTGCAAACCTCTTGAGTGTGCTGCTTTTGGTGGCGCCAACTCTTGAGACACACCATGGACTTCGTTTCTATGTCGCGCACATCAGCCAAGCTACCAAAACAGTGTCAGAATTTTGATTTCGAAAATTTTCGTTTGCGCGTGCAGGGTGCCCCGGCGCCGGTGGCATCGCAGCCGCACCCGTCGGACTACGACCCGAACAACACCACGCTCTTCATCGGCGGGCTCTCATCGGGAGTCTCCGAGGACGATTTGCGCGTGCTATTCGGCCGCTTTGGAGACATCGTGTATACCAAGATCCCGCCCGGCAAGGGCTGCGGCTTCGTGCAGTTCGTGCAGCGGCCCGCCGCCGAGTCCGCCATGGCGCAGATGCAGGCGCGCTGCAGCCCTTCCCTTTTTGTAATCTGCATTGTGTGACAATTTTATGTGGAGCTATTCTGTTGGCATGGCATGCACACTGCCATAGTTGCGGGCCAAGATTGCTGATGCTCGACGGCCAGGCGATGTTGGCCCTTGGAGTTGGCTGGTGCATGCCATGCCAGATGACTACGGAGACTTTTACTGAGTCTGAACCTCCAAATACCCACTTCATGTACATTTTCCGTGTGTGCTTGAGACTACTATCTTGATAGAACAGGGGATGCTGGAGATGAGATGTACTTGACTGCGGACACGCCTGACGGTTGCAGCTGTGGTTGAACAGGGTCAAATCCTGGGCGGGTCGACCATCCGCATCTCCTGGGGCCGCTCCAGCACTTCGCGTGCCGCCGTCAATGCGGCAGCCGCCGCAGCCGCGCCCTACCCGGGGACGTTCCCTGCGGCCGGCGGCTACGGCGCAGCCGGCGCGGCCACGTACGGTGAGGCGCCACTGCATGTTTTGATCACCCCGAAAACAGCAGGTTGAGTTTGATTTTTTCAGCAAGGGGTTTCTGACCGTATTGAGTCAATGTGCGGCAGGAGGAGATGACCAGCGGATGGATGGTGTGACTGTTTGGATACTTCATGCAGCACTGATCAGCATTCGTATATTGCGCATGTATGCAGGGCCGTAGATCAGTTGATCTAATACTGCAATGCTTCGTAGTCTTGAAACTTACCGCATTCGCATCAGGTTTGTGGCTTACCATGAGACAAGCGTTCAAGCACAGGTCTGCATTGCACAGGAATCGGCGCTTTTGATGCAAATGGCTATGGCAGTTTTGGCGCTGCCCCGGCCGCAGCCACGGCGACCTCGGACCCGTACTCGGCGTACTATGCGGCTGCTGCCTCCCAGAACCCTGATGCCAACCTGTACCAGGTGCGCTGTGCAGCACCTAGCTATATAATGGGAGCATACCTGTCAAGTGAGCAAGCGTCGTGCTGTATGTTGCATCCTAAAGGGAAAAGGCAGCTAAAGCTCAGGAGAAGAGTATTGTTCACCTCATGATGTTGCTGTCCTGTGTGCCCTCTTCAGGTTATTCTGTGTCAGAATTGGTTGCAAAGGCTATTTCCCAATTCTCCTGGGTCTTGCAGGGAGGGTTTTCTGTGCAAATGGACAAGAACAAGGGGCATGTTCATTGTAAATAAGGTGACGGATTATTGTGGATGCTTATGCAGGGCTTTGGGACGGGCGGCCTCGGCGGCTTGCCAGGGGCGGGATTCGGCGCGGGCGGCATGGGCCTGTCATCCAAGGAGAATGCTTTTGACCCTCTGGCACCCATCGACGTGGAGAAGCTCAACGCCGCCTTCATCAGCCGCCACCAGGCCGCGCTGCTGGGCAGCCACCTCAGAGCTTAGTCACCCCCGGCCGTGCGAATCCACCCGGGTGGTGATGACACGTCTGGGTCATGTGGCTTGCGCTGGGGGACTGAAAGGCCAAGGGTACATATGAGGCGTGCTTTGGCTGCAAAGCATGCAGGCTCCTGGAGAAATATGATGGGCAAGCGAGAGATGCCGGCGGCTGCTGTGCTGCAAGAGAGTCTTTGTGTACGAGTGTTGGTACTGGCGGTGTCGTGCATCTTGCAGGGGCAGACAACAGGCAGAGGACCACAGAAAGCCCAGTCTGATTCACCCAATTTTTGGTTTGTTCTGAGCCCGACAGGGTCTGTGCAAATATGATGTTCAAACAGAGGGTCGCATGAATGAGCTCCTCGGCAGCAAGAGTGTCTTGAGGGGCCTGCCCACTGGGGTGGGTGACTGGGTGTACACCAGGGCATGCGATTTCAAATTCATCTTTGTGCTCGCTTTGGCAAGTGATAAATTATTGGACCGGCGGCCCAACGGCTGGCTGCAGAATAGGCTGATGGGACTGGCATGTGCACGTACGAATGTGCGATGAGAGCGCCCTTTTTCACAAATTCAAGTTTGCCACAGCTGGGTAGTAGGAGTAATTCGCTGCAGACAAAGCATTACTGGTTTTGTGCTGGGCATTTTCTCTGGGGAGGCATGCTTGCTAGGAAGCCCCCGCTCCCCATGCTTTGCTTGACAGGAGCCTTGGGTCATGTGTTTTGCACATTTCCCTGCCTCTGTTTGTTGCCGTGAGCATTTCAGCTTGAGCTTCTGGGATATTGATTCAGTGCTGCGCTACACAAGGGACAAAATCTCTCTCTTTTTTCTGCCCACAGATCTTCCTCTGTTAGTGCACTGGCCAAATGCTGGCCGGTGCAACTGGATTAATAACCATCTTGGGCTTGCATGTCAGTGACTGCTTTGATGCCCCCTGCTAGCAGTGGGCTTCTGCTTAGGGCAAATTTCTTTCTTTATTGTGTCGCTGCAAGGACAATTCCTCTCCCGCGTGGGTTGCAACTGGAAGGCTTTGTTAGAACTGAAATACAAGACCAAATTTTCGCTGCCTTCCAATGTGGTACTCCCTTTTCAGTGGCAGCCCGTGTGCACCCCTATTTGGAGCTGTCTGATGCTGGGAGAGAAGCAGACCTGATGTCGAGGCAACAAGCCTTCTTACATCTTCAGCTGGACGCTGATTCTATGTGCTTAGAAGTACGCTTGAGACCACAAAATTTGCCGGGTTGCTTATGGGAGAAAACAGGGCCTGTGATACGGCCCCCCTGTCCTGAGATTTTGGGGAGCGAATTCTGCCGTGCATTCTTTGAGCAGTGCTTGGGGGTTTAGCACCTGCCACAACCCTGTGTCCTTTTCACGTGCCCCCTGGACCCTAGAGGGATTTGGGACGGGGGCGGTGTAGGAAGTGGTGGCATGTGCTGTAGACTGCAAGTTGCGCATGCAGAGATTGTCATGCATGACTAATATTTTGCTTGCATTGCCTTCTGCTCAGTCTGTGTCAGCAGGTCAGTGTGCAGTGTTCTCTAGAGCGCTGTTTGCAGAGAAACCCAATCTTGGTTGCACAGGGCTCTTTCTTGCTTTTGCTGGAAACAATCTGACAGGTGGCGCTTGTTGTGTCCATAGGGGTCTCATATCCAGCATTTCTTGTGTCTGTTTTGCGCTGCCCCGGTTCGAAGCTGTGTAGGTACTATAAATGCGGTCTGCAATTCCGTTGTTCTTTCTTAGAAATCTGTGAGGTTAACCTGATGGCAATGTGGCTGCTTACTAAGAGCCCAGCTGGCATGCGTTTGCTTTGCTGCAGACATCGCGTACTGGTCTGCACCTATACAGAGACCAACCCTAGATGTGCAGGTCTCTTTGCAGAGCCTTGAACCTCTGAGTGTTTCACAATGCGTTCAAGCTTTTGCTTTCAGACAATGTTTGTTGTTTTCCCACTGTCATTGCAGCATAGGCGCCTGTAGTGCAGAGTGCTTGGCTGTGCACATTGCAGATATATCAATTATAGTATATACTAATTGTTGAGCATTCATGCGTTCTGCTCCTGTGTTATCTCTCTGTAGACCTAGCCGCTGCTTTCTTCATGATCATGGCTGTAAACAGTATGCTTTATGGATTTGCTCATGTGCAGCTAGTAGCCTCGATCAAGTACCCACAATGCTGCATTGCAATTGAATGAAATCGCGGGTTTTGACCCAGTGCATTCATATGATGTTGCAACATTGACTTCATTGCAGGCTGTACTGTGCAGCTTCCACTTGAACTATTGCTGGCAACTCTCACAGCTAACATTCTACGCATGCATATATATGCCTGCACCAACCAGCTGGAGTCTCGTGCACGGGCCTCGGCTCGGAGCCGGGTTCTCCGAGAGTCTGCACGCTGAGCCCGGGCTGAAAGCTCATAAGCTTTCGCCATAAAGTGAGCTTCAGGGTGCCTTTCCGCACACCTTGCCTGGCTAGATGCGAAACGCGGCTTTACCACCTCACCTCATATCGTGCGGCAAATCTCCAAGCGAAGCCATTCATGCATGGTGAGCCAGATTTGGCTCCGGAAGGCTTGTCCCGAGTGGGTTCCGGAACGTTCCGGAACGTCCCCCTGTCGATTCCTGAATTCCGCATCCCCAAAGACTGAAGAATTTGGGAAAAACTTGATACGATTGGAATGCTGTTCCACGATCTGCTCATCATCGGACTGGCACGACAAGGCCAGTAGGATCTTGCCCCTCTCGGCCTCGATTCTGGTAGCCAGTTTCCAGGCAAGGCAGTCCGGACATAGTAGGAGTCCTAGCTCCTAGAAATAGAAGTTTAAATCGACACACAGCCCCGTACAGGTGATACGCGTGAGAGTGGCGATGTCACTTGCCCAACATCCTCCAATATCACAAGATGTTGCCAACTTAATCATAAGGTTTAACGAATACTTAGTACACATAAGCTGCTAGATGTAAGGTATTTACAAAGATTCATATAGTGCCATTTGAAGGCTCTTGATCGCTCTTGCTGTTCCAGGAAGATCGCTGGATGGTGCCTTCTGGTGCATCTACATAATTGATCTTTCATTCGTTGTTGTCGCTAGGCATCATCCACAGCTAAAGGCATGCAATCGCCTTCGTAAGGACCGTTGAACTCCCGTGGTCGTACTGCAAGCTTTGGCGATACCTCCAGGTGAGTTCCTCCCTGCATCGTATTGGCCTCACGTGCACCTTCTCTGCTTTCACAAGAGCAATGTCAGTATCAAAGTACTTCTGTACTTTGTCCTGCATTCCACAGATCTTGCTGCTGAGGCTTGCGCGATAGGAGTGTTTCTGTGCCATTGCAGGCTGGGCCTGAGCCAGGATGTCCTAGGTGACAGAGACATCAGCACATGCTCAGCAGCGGAGGCAGTGGAAGAAAACCACATAGAGAGGCCATGGTGCGGTCGTTGAAGCTGCTGGCACTCTGCGCAGTGCTGGCAGTGTCGTTATTTTGCCTGGCATCTGGCTGGCAGACAGCGGAGGATGGCACAGTAACTCGCACCACCTCCACCAGAGTGTCAATGCTGCGCCGAGCCAAGCAGGACGGCGGCAGCACAGAGCCACAGTCACCCCTCCTGCAGGTGTGCCCCCTGTGGACTTCATTGTAATGCGGGACACACAGTCTTACTTTGCAGGGGCGGAGTATTGGGGTAGGTATGGGCGTGCAGATATTGAGATATTTCATCTTGAGGGGAGGGGAGGGTATAGAGGGCATGACTATGCTCGCGGGCATGCTGCCTTGAGCTGCGACGAGCAGAATATCGGGCTGCAGCAGAAATGCCTCATGTGAGTCTGCAGCGAATCTGCCTGGACGTGGTGATGACTACGCAGGAGTCGGTCCGCATGCTGTTGATCTGAGCAGGGCTCCTGCGCACCAAACAGGATGCAGTGTCAGATGCAGTGATCCTACAATATCCGGGACTTCAATCACCAGTTTTCAAGCTTGTCTTGTGCATGCCATCCCTACAATTGTCCAGCTCGTCTGGATGCCGGGGTCCAGAGGTGTCCATTACCACCAGCAACCCTTTGACGAAGGGGAATATGGGGGTTGTGGCAGGCGTGGGAGGGTTTCTGCCGCCACAAGCAGGAGTGCGGGCGCCACCCGCAGCCGCCCACCAAGGCTTATCTCATCAGCCTGCCCGCGGACGAGCCCAAGCGCGCTTACTCCCTCCAGCTGCTGACCGCTCTCGGCCTGGATGTCGAAGTCATCGACGGCATCAAGAGCGTGCAAGTGGGCGCGGTCCGCTTGGCTTGCTGTGTGTTGTGATTTTCTGGGCCCCAAGGCCTCAGTGCCAATCTTTCGCATAATATGCAAAGCAGGGATGCTTGAAGCCAGTCCTGGCTTGGTCTGGATGACAAGAGATGGGAGATATTCAACCTGCGCCAGAGCGTGGCAATTCGAGTCCAGTGTCTCAGTAATGCAGAATGCCGTTCATATATAAATGTGGCACGCTGTATGTTGCAACAATGTCTGCACTTATGGGCTGGTCGGGAGTGCTCTTCAATCAAGATCACTGTACAATTACCTTGCTGTGCTACGGCTTGTGAGAAGGTGAAGTACAGAGTATCACATAAAAGGGACTCAGTATGCCATGCAAGCATACGTTCAGTATCAGCGCCACTTCAACTCTGGTTTTTTGGGTTTGTGCATGTCTCTTCCTAACGCTGGGCTGCACCCTTATAGCCCGTACTGCTGAGGTGCCATGTGTGCTGATGTGCCGATTGTATCCTCGCGCGCAGCTGGGCAGCTTGGAGGAATTCACAGAGTGTGTGCCGGCTGGGTCGGCGGACGACTGTCAGTTTGGGCTGACGCAATCACACATGAACGTGTGGAAGGCACTCGCCGCCAGCCAGCACCAGGCCGCCTGGGTCTTCGAGTGCGCTCCCTCTCTGACACTGCCTAAAATACAAAGCCATATTTAGATGTAGTACACCCGTTCAATCACCCAGGCAATGTTGGGATATCTTTGATAAGGAAATTATGGGAGACAGCTGCAAAAGTTGTCCAGCTGGGCTCTCCTTTCAAGTAGTGCGCTGTTTGTGAGGCGAGTTTTAGCAGGGCATTCAACACAGTGCAGCTTGACCTAAAGTAGGTGCAGCATAGGGGTTGGTTTGGACAGAGTTCAAGGTGGCCATTGCCAAGTCTGGCCAGCTGCAATAAAGCCAAGAGCACCGATGTCACCTGTCAGATAAATAATGTAGGTGTCTTGCTGCAATGCAAGTTCTTGTAGTACTGATTGAAGCTTCAGGGTGCTGCAGAGTGTGGGCCGCTAAGCAACGTCATTCGCAAGGCAGAGAACATGAAAAGCCGGCATGCATGTGCAGGGATGACGTGGTATTTCATGACGATTTCCTGACGCTGTTCCCAAAGTACTGGGCGGCGGTGCCCCACAACTATGAGTACATCGCAGTGGGCATGATTCCCCGCCACTTCAACGTGTCCAAAGAGGCTGTCTACGGTGGGGTTCCCCTTCTTTTTGTTCCTTCTATTGAAGGGTGCTTTATTGAAGGATGTCCTGCCCTTGAATCGTGTCGGCAAATCATTGTAGGCCAGAGCTGAGTGAAGGGAAGCAGTGAGAGACCCTCACGCGATGGGAAGCCAGCAGTTGCACCTGACTATCATTCAGAGCTTGGTGATTCACCACTGCAGACACTTTGCTTATTGTTGACAGCTCTGGCCGGTGAAGCTCTTGAGCCCTCTGTCACAAAGCTGCTGCAGGACTAGCATGCACAGCAGCCAGGTCTTTGTGACTGCACGTGTGACTGCACCAGGGCAGTGAGTCTCTCATTGGCTTGCAAACGGGCTGGTTCAGCAAAGAGTTCATGAATGTGCACAGCGGGAGCGCATGACCCCAACTTTCAATTTCTCTGGTTGAGTGGGTAGTTCCATTTGAATACACAACTCAGTGGGTTGGACTGAGCTGAGTCATGCTTGTCGCATGCAGTGGCGCCCGAGGCGATGCCGTGGGGGACCCACGCTTACATAATCAACGCGAGGCAGGCCGAGCGCATGGCGCTGACGGCTGAGTTGATGGTGGCGCGGGCACGCCATCCCACGGACGACTTCCACACAACTGCCTGGCAGCTGGACGGCGAGGATATAAAGATTGACCACTACTTGAGCATCTACTATTCCGACCTCACCCCCAAGAACGACCGCCGAAGGCGCGCACAGCTTTAACTCTGTATGCCTGGTTTGTTTGGAAGTTTCTAACTGGAAGGCCGCTGTGTGTGCTTCAAAGTCGAGACTTCTGCAGTGGACTCTAGAGAATCTGTACTAGAGATCCATTGCTGATCACTAGGTCAGAGGATCTTAGGTGTGCACCAGTTGGCTTTGGTGGCTCACATTACATGCAGCCTGTTGCAGTATGCAACAGTATAGAAAATGTCGTTCCCTGCATAGGAGCTGCATTTGGAACATGGGCACTGCACAGGCAGTCAGTCTCTCAAGTGATGTTGCCGTGTTGATCAGACAAGTGAATTACCCAAGCTAGAAAGTGAGAGTGAGCGCATGGGTGTCTCTTGGGTGGATCAGGTGGGTGGTGTTTGACTCGCCGGCGAAGGAGCCGTTCCGTTACGGGAACGTCAGCTGGGCCCGTAATGGGGGCTGCCAGTGCAGCTGCGCCAACATGGCGGCATGTGCCGCGGAGGGCCGCGCACCTGCCTGGGGCATGGGGTTAGTCGCGCAGCACACCTGCCGGGAGCAGGTCGACCGCGTGCCCGTCTGGCATCAGGTGCGCAGCGTTCTCTCCCACTTTGATTTTGAACATGAGTTTGGGTTCGAGGGCACCTTGGACTCCTGAGGCCAAGACTACTGCTAGTTGAAACAATTAATGCAAGACGCATATGGGCACTGCGCGAGCACAGGTGGAATGGCAGATGCCCTTCTCCAAATGTAGCAGTGCTCAGACATTCCTTGCCTGCGGCAGCTAAGACAAGTTTAATGCAATTTGCAGATCGGACTTCAGAGCATGGCTAGTAGAATCGGCACCCAATGGCTGTGACTGCAGGGTGCAGAGTCCATGCATAGCATGCATGATCTATTTTGCGCTGTTTGTGACGGGTTGCCCTGCAATGGTGGTTGCAGGAGATGGCGAGGCTGGAGGCTGCGGGCAAGGTGCAGCACTGCAGCGAGCTGAGGGCGTGCGGGAGCTTTGTGTGCGAGTACGAGACTCTGTACACGGACGACGGGGAGCCTATGGAAATAGAGGAATTGGAAGAGGAAGAGCAGGAGGGTGGGGAAGAAAACAAGGAAGGCAGCTGAGAGGGTCAAGCAGTCCGCATGTTTGATTGCAAAGTGCATAATGACAATTGTTGTCATGCGTAAAGACGTGATCAGCTGACTGCTGTGCGCAAAGCAGCTGCACAGGCATCTGCACTGAGATATCTGATCGATCACTTGACATTTTGGGCAGCTGCGCCTTTGACAGAGCCTCGGTGAGACTTTTAACGAGCTCGTTGGCATGGATGTAGTGTGACACTGGCAGTGGGTACTATAGTAGTACTACGGCTGAACTGGGTGGTCCTTTCACAAATGATTTGAGCCACCTCTGGTACTTGGCAGCTAGAAATTGAGGGTAAACACATTGCTGATTCAAAAGTTGCTTGCATGGCATGCAAAATTATCAACTGCAAATCTACTTATGCTGGCACGTGTCCGAACTGTCAATTGAGTTGCAACGGTCACCGTCTGCCGGCAACGGTTGCCATACCATATTTAGCCAGGGCTGAAGGAGGGGGTGGGAGAATCCTCACAGGTGCAGAGGGGGCCAGCGCCAGAACGTGGATATTATCTGTGCCCTTGGAGTGCCGCATATTGCAAGCAGCCACAAGAAATCAGAGGCTTACATTCTGTTTAGGCATGACGAGGGAGTTACTCTATCGATAATTCAACCAGCTGGGGATCAGCTGGAGTCCATGACCTGCTGCTCATGAAGTTTGCGGATGGTTCAGACGCCTGTTTTGAAGAAAGAGATGCTGAAGCAGTGTCGAAATCTTCGTGATGAAGGCACGAGCAAGTCGTCCTGCCCTGCCGAGTGAGGTTTGGGCCCTCATAGCAAGCAAGACTCCTCTGCAGTATTGGGCGAAAGCACAATGTGTGTGCAAGGCATTCCGAAAGGTAATATGACAGATCTGTGTTGGATTCAGAAATTCTCCAAACGGTAGGCATGCCGGAGAGCTTTAAATCAATAAGGCGTGGGTGAACAGGTGCAGCTAAATGGCCAAACTCTCAGCGTGGCCATAAAGACAGGAATGGCGGCCAAGTGGTTGGCTTTGCACTTTTTCGACATAGGAGTGCTTTCCATCTACCTCAATGTCAATGACGACAGTTCTGATGAACTGGAAAAGTCTGTGTCAGTCCCTGGCAGCATTCCTAAGCTGCCAAACCTGCTGCAGCTGATCAATTGCTGCCCGCCATTTTCCAGAGCTGAGTGCAGCAGCATCATAAATAAATGGGTCAACGCCATCCTTTTTGAGCACTCTGCCAAGCTTAGAGGGCTGTCTTTGAGCATTGGAGCACTTGATCTGGCCCCGCCTATGCTCCAGCTCAAGCACCTCCTGCTCAAGACCAGGGAGATGATATCTGATGAATGCTGGAGCAGCCTAAGCTCCCTGCCATGCCTGCAAACACTTCTGGTGGAGGGCTCAAGGTCGTGGTGCTCCGAGTTGTGGAAGGGTCAGGAGTATGTTGTGAACATGCGTGGCTGTGTGCAGCTGCAGAGTGTGTGCTTTGCCACCATGCTTCCTTTGTGGTCCGCGTTCCTGAGGCATGCTCCAATGCCATCAATTGCTCAGCCAAGCATGTGGTGAATAGGGCATCCTGTATGAAGCAGTGCCACATTGCTCACTTGCATGTGGATCACCTGTTTGAGTCTGTGGATTGGCCATGCTACAGGATTCTGTTTGGTAAGACATGGTACGGTGTCCCGCAGTCTCTCAATCTGACAACTTTGTCGCTGAGGGCACCAGCCGTGGGTACCCCAGGATGTCTGATGCTGGTGGATGGTGCCTTGCTTTCTGAGCTGAACACCCTGTGGGTCAAGTGCCAGACAGCTTGCTTGCGTATTGCAACTTCAGCAAAGTTGACTAGCCTGAGCATTGACACTGACAAGTCCCTATCCTTGCAATTTGAAGATCAGCAAGCCTTGTGTGCACAGCTGGAACAGTTTAGCTGTTTTGGCACATTGCTTGTTTGCAAAGGCGCTCCTGTGCTGGTAGCGAAGGGAACTATCAGAGCGTTTCCCAGGTGCCCAATGGTTCATTCGCATTTTTGATGTCAGTGACGAGATGGCCAGAGTCTTCTACTACCCAGCGGATGCTCATCTGGATGATGTCAAGTGCAATTGCCGATGCTGTTCAGAATGCCTTTCCAGGGGTGACACAGTGTACCCATTTCCTGAAGAGGTGTAGATTTTTACAGGCACAGTGGGGTCCTTCTCGTCTCAGTAATCGGTATGAGCATAATGTAGAGCTTTGCAACAACCTTTCATTTCAGAGGTCATGTCATGTGCGGTGCAGAGTAGATCTTACTTATACAGAGGCCACCGTACATGCTGGCATGACTGGATGCAGTTACTAAGTGATGAGCCCACCATGGCATCTTAAGCTCTGCTAAGCTTTGGCCACTCGCAGTGGACTGTTTTTACCCTGATACCTTACTGTGATCATCAGCAAGTTACATGCCAATCAGTTGATATTGCAGGCTGCAGGCATGTAGCTCTGTTCATCAAAGTCCATTGTTGCACTGCATAGTGCAACCTGCACTCGATTCCAAATCTTGTAAAAGCCCTAAGGGTCGGTAATTGTGACGGGCACCGTGGTGACCCCTTTGCTATCAGTTTCTTCCTGCCGCTGATTCTGCTCTTGCTGCATGCACGTGTCTTTTCTACCCGCTATATCCTCTGTTACCTTCAGCTCGCCCAGATCAACCTCAGTGCCCCATGATTCTTCATCTTGCCCTGCACCTGTTTGACAAGTCCACTGGTCAGACCCCCCGCATGCTGACGTCGCTTCAGCCCTGCTGACATCAGCCGCGCTTCCGCCCTCCTCCCCTTTGCTGACCTCACCCGATCGCTCCCCAGATTCGCTGTCCTCACCCTCGTCCTCAGAGCTGCCGTCCTCGCCAGAACCATCAGATTCGCTGGAAGCATCGTCTGACTCGCTGTCTTCTTCGCTGCTGCTGGGGCCGTCGCGCGGTGCAACCATGCCCTGCAGGGCGCTCACATAGCTATCCAGAGCGCTGAAGTGCTCCTTCTTGAAGCCGGATGCGGACAGCTTCACATCCAGTTTCTCCGCAGCTGCCGCTGTTGCTTCCTGCAGCAAGCCAGCACACCTTATCAGGCTTCCACATGAGGCAACGCAGAGAACGGACAGAAGGCCATGCATACCGCAACATGTCTGGATCTGCTCTGCAGTGTTCCGATTATACATGTAAAAAGCCCTTGAATAGCTGAACGACCACCTGATGACAACCTAGGGAAAGTTGCTTATCTGAAAAGGAGCCGCATCTTCCCCTAACGGAAAGCCCAAAGATCATGCTAAAGACAATCCACGTCACTGCAGCAGCAGTACAGCACAGTACAGCACAGCATGCATTAAGGAGCCCGTTCAGCTCTGCTTTACTTGCTCCCTAACGGCCTCCCAACCTCAAATTCAAATATCTTTAAGTGCCTGCAGGAGTGCTATTCACGCCCACAAGGAGACCTGATCCACTTGATACATACGACTGCACAAGGCCCGCAAAGGAACTGAAAGAATGGGGGCACGCCTTGAAGTCTGGGCGCAGGTAGGGCAGGGAGGCGTCCTGTTCGGAGACGTAGCCAAGTTTCTTGTTGAAGAAGCGGATGACGCAGTCGATGTCGCGATCAAACAGCTCCTCTGCATTGGCGTGGCTGGTTGACACCATCTGGGGAAAGTCTATCAGCGTCACACCGCCCTGCTCGTCCACCTGCATGGAAGGCAGAGACATTAGTCGGTGACCATTGCGCATATCGACAAATACTGGGCTGATTTTGACTGCCTGTAGGTAAGGGGAAATGCCTCTGCAACAAAATAACCAGCTTAAGAGATGCACATGACAGAACATAAACATGAGCAGTAAAGGAAGGGATGCCATTCGAAGATTGAATACAGAAAATAGCTGCAGGTGGATCTAGACCAGCAAGAGTCCAGATTGTCAGGGAGGGACAATCATATCAATCAATGCAAACGGCATATGTCACCATGTGTGAACCTGCTCATGTGCTGCAAGTTTAGCTATATGCCACCCCAGTCACAAGAAGAACGATTGCACAGCACTGGAGGAGGGTTGCATACCAGGATGTTGAATTCGTTAAAGTCGCAGTGAACGAGGCCCCGGGAGGCCAGGTCCCCAATCATGTCTATCAGCTGAAGATACACAGCCCCAGGATCCGCCAGTTTCACCTGAGCAGGCGCACATCTCTTGATCACCTGATTTTCAATTTAGGAAACATGCTTCGGCAAATAGGTACACCATGATCGGTGGGGGGTATGGCAGCTCCAGCACAGAAAGCGTCTACGAGGAGCTCTCCAAGCACAACACCAAGTGATACGCTTGGAAAGCCCCCGCAAAAAGGTCTCTGTGCCAGAGCTGAACCTGCAGCCAACTTCAACAAGCAGCCTGCCATTGTCCTCATCTCTGCAAGAGAGAGGTCAACCAAAGAGATAAGCAGAGATGGTTGTAAGCGTCTTCGCAGTTCGAGCAGAAAGAACTACTGGAGGAAATCTCCAAGGCACCCATCTTCAGTGAGTGGTTCACAAATCCCCCGGAATGGCACTCTGTGCCCCCGCCCTCCAAGGTGTTGAAACTATACAACTGATACAGAACCCTTGGAGATCACGAGCGGCATGTGCGAGCATGTGCAGTCATCGTGTGTGCCGGGCAGCCCCATCTGTGCTAATGCTGCAATGTCCAAGGACGCCCCCCAAGCCAGCATGTACCACGAACAGCCTGTCCCGGAGATCACAAGCCAGCATGTGCAGGCATGTGGGAGCGGCATGGATAGCATATGCGCGCACCTGCACAAGGGGCACTGCGTCAACGAGGGACATGAGGACGGCGTGGCGGTTGTGCTCGATCGCGCGCGGCACCGGGAAGCCGGCCGCTCCGAGAGCCTCCATAAACGCAAACTCCTTGGCCGCCGCCAGTCTCGACAGCCACAGCCAGCTGCGCGCAGGCAACAAACACATATGCAAGTGCTATGGGGCATCTAGGTGATATTGACAAACCAGGACGCTAAGTGAGCACCAAAATTCCTGATCTGAGCCTGACACCGCAATCATTTGGAGTTCTGGGCACAAGTCAAAGTGACGTTGAAGCACATTATGCTGCAGAATATCACAACCATTCAGCTTGGGACAGCACTAGTGTGCATTCCTACATGACTAAGGATGCTTCTCTGCTGTCAACACCATGGTTGTAGTGTGACCCTTTCACTTTCACATTTCCAGAAAGGACTGCGTCGGCACCTGAAGGAGTTTCTGTGCTGCAGGTAGTCGCGCTTCTTCTTGACTGCCCGGAAGGAGGTACGCCCCAGGCGGTGCAGCTTCATCGCCAGCACCTCGCCATCAGCGTTCAGTACCTGCGCAGGCATAACAGCGTCGCTCTCCTTGTGATATTTTGCATGCATGCTTGCCAATTGGACTTTACTGCTGATTCCGTATAACATGCACCAATCCCCAGGGCACGATACATCACAGGACACGGGGCCATATCCTTGCTCCAGATGAGTGGCTCTGAACCTAGGTCTGGAAAAGCGGATATACAAGAATACGCCAATGGATTGCAGAAAATCCCACCCACTCTCATCTGCGGACAAAGTTCAGTCTCCTGCACCTCCTTGCTAGTGCCCACCATGCGTACATCACAACAGGGAGGAGGCAACCAACAACAGCGGCTGCACCAGGGAGGGGGCATGCCTCGAAAACATCGGACTCCTTGCCGACGCCGATCTGGCGGCCGACGGCGGTGATGGCGCCGCGCGCGACCAACGCTTTGAGCGCCAGGAAGTCGTAACCGAGGGGAGTCAGGCGGTAGCCGTCGTAGCGGCTGTTGTCATGGTGCACTAGCTTCTGTCGCAGCAGTGCCTTCAGGCAGCGCACCACGCCCCCATGCCTGTGCAGGCGCCAGGCTCCCAGATCAGAGAACAAGGCTATTGCCCCCTGGCACCATTCTAGGCCATACTAGCGTCTGGCTGGCAAGACAAGCGAGATGGTCCTGCAACAGTCTCAATTGCGCATGCTTCCTTCGTCACAGTGATGTTTGCCAGTGTTACAACCAGGGTGAGAATGGGGCTACTCACTTGAGGCCTGCGATGCTGTCCACCAGAGGGACAGGGACGATATCGTGCTGCAATTCAACACAGAAACGTTGGTTGACATCTTCTCAACACTAAATGCACCCAGACTGCACTTCTTGGGTATGTATACTCACGTTCTTTTGGCCGATCTCGACGGCTTGCAGCGTTCTGCTTTCATCCCGCGATAAATATCGAAGAGCATTGACATCCAATTTCATTGTTAAAGCGTCCTGATCGCCAAATTGCCGGCTAAGGTTTCGGCGAGAGCCACCAAATAATTCTTCCTGCTGGGATATTAGTACTTGGTCCTTACTCGCGATCGCAATTGATGCTAAGCTTGCTACCACTGCAGTTTTGCTGGGAAATCAAGCATGATGTCAAGTTGCTTGCCGCCAGTCTTGGAAGTTTGCCTTTTGCCGAAAGAAGTCTAGGGCCACTACCCCTGTGCTAGCGTAGGGCTTGGGTGATTGAGGTCACAAACAGGGCCATCCCCTTGTTTTAGTCACAAGGCCTTGCTAGGGCCAAATCCCTTGCGTTAGCAGAGGGTATGGGAGTCTGGCGTTATATTGAGGGTATCTCTCTTATTTAAATAACCTAGATCCATGCGGAAGTTCGAAAGTTCTCGCAGTGGAATGAATTTTCGAGGAAGAGATCTATGTTGCAACTTCATGGTGATGACGATGTATTGTGTGCGACAGTTCACGTGGATGTGTTGATCCTTGGACAGATAGTCGACGTTTGTACACTGTCGTAGTCGTTGGATTGAGCTCGTGCGTGTGAGCGTTCAGTAACGTGGGATATACCTCGGGTTGGTATAGTCATATATATCATTGTCAAGTTTTACAAGTATTCAGTTGCTCCGTATATAGGGGACCAAGCAAATGTCTGCGAAAGCATGGCATCGACCATCCTTCTACTCCACCTCGTACAACTAGTGGAGCGTCAGTACTGTTTACTATGAGGGACTGAACTTTCAAAAGGTGCAGCCCCAGAGATACGCACGCTTGTATATCGCTTACAAGTGACCTTTTCTACTTGACCAGGCAATCCTGCTTCTGACATCGACAGCCAGGACTGCACCTTGCCTCTCACTATCCCAGAAGGATTTGATTGATAGCTTTAAAGGCTTCAAGCTTCATCGCTCTGAGCAGAAGCAGTGCATGCGCAGGGCGGTGCATGGCATGTAAGGCTTGGCACCTGGCCCTGCTCGCGGCCTGCCTGCTGCACAGCACAGCGCTTGCGCAGAGGACTTCGTCCGGAGGGACTGCCTCTTCGTCCCGTAGCGGGGGGTCCTTCCGGGCCACCGCACCGCCACCGCCGCGCGCCGGGTCCAGCAGCCGTGGGGAGGACAGCAACAGCGGCAGCGGCGGCTTTGTCACTACCTTGAGCGGCGGTATGTGCACACCTGCGCTTCTGATGTCACTCCCTGCACGCTCAGCTCTCCGCCTGTGAGCAGAGCCGCCTCTGTTTCCGCGGCAGCGCGCGCTGCAAGAACAAGTGCATTCCATCTGTTGGCCATCTGTTGGTACCAACGTTGCCGCCGCTTGCAGCCGCATGTAGTGTCTCATTTGATTTCAGATGCATCAGAGTACCTGGCCCAGAAGCAGCCAAACTTGAGACTGTGGCAGAGGAGGGCCTCTGAAACCTGCAGCAAGAAGCACAATGCTTCAGGAATGCTGCGCAGCCCTAATTGACAGTGTCCGTGCATGATGGCGCAATTCCGTCTAGCTCAGAAGCTGACTGTGGACATGTCCCTGCAGGGTCGTCCTCCAGGAGTAGCGGTGGGGGGACCAACAGCAACAGCGGGGGGTCCGCATTTGGAACCCTCTCGGGCAGTTCATCGTCAGCTGCTTCTTCTTCTTATGGGTCCTCCAGCCGTGGAGGCAGCAGCCAGGACTCCTCCTTCCCAGGAGGAGGCCTGTCCACCAGTGGCAGCAGTAAGTCCCAGGACACTACTAGCACTTTGAGCAGCGGCAGCTCACAGTCTGCGGGCACTACCACCACAAAGACATCGGCGTCCCTTAGCACGGGCACATCGGCCCTGACAGATGGCACAACTTCAACCACTACAGCAGCAACCACTTCTGCCGCCAAGCTTGTTGGCACAGTCACCAGTACAACCTCCACGTGAGGCACAGCTGTGTGGATGACACCCTCATGCCCAATGACGCTTTTCATACAGTGTTTTTGGTACACGTTGTGAGAAATATCTAGCACAAATTCCGTGCATGCGTGTGAAGAGGCAGCTTATGATCCTGCTGCCATGCAGGAATCCGCACACCCAAGCAACTGGTGAGTTTGCCAGTAAATTAATTACCATGTGTGGCTGCACTGGGCCAGGAGTGGATGTGGAGTCGGGGGTTTGACCAACTGCGGAGGTGGAAACTCCGATCCGGTGATGTATGGCTTTGCCGGCCGCGCCTTCAATTTCATGGGCGACTCCGGCAAAATCTACAACATCATCTCCACCCTTAACATCCAGGTGCGCACACCTGGCCGCACATGACTGCACATGCCTTCACAGAAGTCACTCACAGCTCGCCAAGGCATCTGCTTGGCATGCGGTTTGCTGGCTTGATTTGAGGGCAAGCAAGAACAATTATAACGTAACAGATGCAGCTGGAAATGCTAAATGCTGACTCTTTGCTGTTGCAGGTGTCAATGAAGCTGAAGCTAGCACAGATGTGGGACCATAACGGCACAAACATGGAGGTGCGCTCACTCCCTGACATATTCATGACAAAGACTGCTGCTTGAGGAACGCGTGCGCCCATGATTGTCAGAACTTTATGGATGGGAACGCACTGCAGTCTGCAGCAAGGAGAATGCAGCAACGATGAGCATGGACTGCTTTTGGGCAGGCAATTGGATTCATGTACCGGAACTACAAGGTGCTGGTTTCGCTGGACGCCAAGGAGGACGTGGTCGGTGAGTACCCCTTAGTCACCCTAATAAGACAAAATGTCATCATTTTTCACAAGTAGTCAAATCGAAGCCGAGAAACATGGCAACAGCATAGACAGGATTGTTGTGCATTACTGTATGGAGCATTCTTGGTGAGCCAGCTTGCGGGTGCATGCTGCAGAGAGTATCAGGAAGCCATCTAGCGTGTGCCGACATGTGCTGGCATGTGTGCCCGCAGTGACGGCACAGGGGCGCACACTCAAGGTGAAGAACATGGCGAAGCACTACGCATGGCGGTTTGACGACGGTGCATATATTCAGACGACATGGGAGCGCTACAAGCCGGGCCTGGGCAACACCGTCACCATTGAGACCGGTGCGCTGCAAATCTGTATCTGACAATTTGACCCAATCTGACATATCTGACACCTTCTGACTCGTGAGAATCCACAGTATATAGCCTGCTCTTTCCATGCCTTCATGCCTGGTTGGCAGAGTTAAAAGGAGAGCCAACAAGGCGGACACAGCCCATTCCATTTTTCGAGCACTGTGGCGCGTAGTGATGGTTGCTTTTCAGGCTTGTTGGCTGTGCCACGGGATGTGTGGTCTACCATGCTGAACAACCCAAAAGGCAGACAACTTCATGCTGGGGACTGCAGCAAAGCATAGAACTTGATGGTTGCACTCCTGCTGTGCAGTAC
This sequence comes from Coccomyxa subellipsoidea C-169, assembly GCF_000258705.1. NCBI lineage: Eukaryota > Viridiplantae > Chlorophyta > Trebouxiophyceae > Coccomyxaceae > Coccomyxa > Coccomyxa subellipsoidea. The sequence goes on from NW_005178014.1 coordinate 75,169, forward strand.
TGCTTGTAGTGCTCAGCTGAATTCCTTGTGTGTGCAGATGTGTTGAAGATGACCATCTGGCAGACGCCGGCCGGTATTGTGGACGAGGGTGGCATGATCCTGGGAGCCTGGCTCAACTTTGGGCTCAGCCTGGAAACGCCTCCGGCCAATGGCCTCATGCATGTGCGCGGCGCTGTTTATTCCTTGCCTGTCTTCAATCAATGACAAATGTCTGGAATGCCATGTGGCTTTGTAGAATGGGGACACAGTAGTGGCTCCAACTCAAGAGTGGGATCTCCAGTCCCTCGTGAAGCAAAGTGACCCACAAGCCGAACCTAGAATGACCAAGTTGGCCGACTGGGGGGCATTTTCGCTTGCGCTGTCTGGGGGAAAGCAGTGCCAAGAAACAGCTCGGCAGTTCGTTTGCAGGACCCTGTATGGCTTCAGCGTTGGCAGGCATACACGAAAGATTCAGTGGCAAGCTGACACGGCAAGTTGACATGGTTCCAGGGGATCGTGGGCGGGACTTATGACCGCTTCATAATGGGCGAGACGGCCGTCAGCGACCCAAAGAGCCAGCTCTACCTGCCTCCTGATGTAAGCACCTCCCTTGCGTAATATCTGCTTGTACAGTACATAGATGAGCATCAAAGCGAAGTATTGCATGCAGCAAGGAGGACAGGTTTTGGTCCCGCGCAGATGGCCCTACAAGGGTGGCACTTATGCGATGTCTCTTTTACGATTTCATGGATGATACTGCTCTTGACATCTGCACTGCATAGTTAATGGTGCCGCAGATGACATCAGCGGCTTTGCTGAGGTGGATGTGTTTGGCAGGGGGCGTTCCACGGCCGGTACAAGGAGGAGGAATATGAGATGGCGGACCATTGGGACACCACCTTCAGGGCGAACCTGTTCGGGGTCCAAAACCCCTTTTCCCAGACGCAGCAGCAGGGGCGGTCAAATCTGGAGATTGACGCGCCTCAGGGGGCGTTCCCAGCTTTTGCCCGCGCATGCTTCCTCTGCGCGGCCACACCCTCTGGCCACACTTTCTGAAGCATTTTTTAACCTTTTTTGGCACTGCCCTTCCTTCAGTGCTGTCTATTTTTAGCACTGTCACTGTGGAAGAAAGCCATACGCAGATGTGATGGATGCTTGGTTTCCAACCTCTTTCTTTCCCTGGATAGTCATGGGAAGCATGGGTGGCACATCCTGCAGCCGTGCAATTTGTCCTGCGGCAAAGGAAGTTATGTGGTTTCACTGATCTTTTGGTTCAGGCATATTTTGAAGTCTTAGTGAAGCATTGAATGCACCTTGGGGTCATTGCTGATCAGGCTGAGAATGCTGCATTTTTCAAGTAGAATGCGGATCATGAGGCTTGATCAGCAGGCGTTGCACAAAGGCAATTGCTTCAAACCTTTTGCAACGGGACCTTTCTTGGTTGTTGGCACATCCTCAGGTTCATAACTGTATTATTGGGGTATGTGGGCCAGTGCAGAAGTTGGTGTTGTGCAGCTTCAGATCGGACATGTTTTACTCAAGCTGCTGCCATGTGTGTGGCCGCCAGCTGATAAAGGAAGTGAGTTTCCTTGACATTCTTGAGAATACCGTAGCACCGTGCATCTTGCCTTTCTTTACTGAGAGGGTGTGGTCGCTTATTTATTGGCAGTTCACCAGGCAAATTATGTGACAGGTTAATTGTTTGGTGACAGCAATGTTACTGTACATCTCGATTGGATTTGCCTTGTGCGCTGCTGCTAAATGATTGCCAATGACATTGACAAATTGCCATGTATTGGCAGAGTACTTAACTTCAATGCACGGAGCATTTGGCGCAGTTCAAAGTGTTTTCTTTGGTGCACCTTTGGTGCTCTTGTATCCTGACTTTTCTATTACGCTCCAAGCACTACTGTGTGCTTGACTTATGTACAGCGAGTGCTCCTTTGGCACCTTCGCTGCAATTTCAAGCAAGGTGTCTTGGGTCTGGTCTCTCTTGGATTTCTAAGTAGGCCATCTGCATGTTTGCTATGATCATCAGGGTCAATTTTTTTATTTGCAGCAATTTTGAACTTCTCTCATGTGCAGATCTGAGTGAGTCTGCTCTTTTGAGTGCACTTAATGAGAATTTGGGATTGTTCTGTTGGAGCTGCTTCTGAACTGATACTATCTAACTGAAAGTATCAGGACGATTTTGAAGAACTTGCAGCCTGCATTTTAAGTGCCTGCGACTTGGCTGCACAGTACCTTGTAAGCATATTCAGGCTGCCAGCTGGATTTCTTAAGGCTGGCCCCTTTTTACATTGCCTTCCTGAGCTATGGCCAGGAATTGACTGCAATTAATTCTGTGAGCAGGCCACATGGCCACTTCAGCAGGATGTCACTGTTGGAAACCATTTGTGGCAGCTGCAGTGCATTTTGTGCACTTCCACTTGATGAAGTGATCAACAGTCATAGCATGGATTGTTCAACAAAAACCCCTCAGGCCATGGCAGCAAAGATGTGCACACTCCCATACTATCATCAGAAGGGCTGTGCTGGGAGTGACACTCAGGCAGAGCTGCCTGCACTCTGCTATCCTAAATTGCCCCAAGGGCATGCGCCCCACAATGCCAAGAAGCAGTACAATAGAACCTACCCGAAGCTAACACTGCTGAATGCATGCAAGGATCATCTGATGCTGCAGCAAAGAAATTTGCTGGTCAGCCAGCTGGCTTCAGCCAGCAGAGGTGAGTTTTGGAGAACCGTACAGAGCAAAACTACATGCAGAACCAGGCTCAATCCTTGGCACAAGACTCATATATGCGGACAGGGTTATCTGTCATGATTTGTTAAGCAGATCTGCAGGAGTTTTGCTCCATCTCCGCACAGCAATCAGAGATGTGAAAACCTCCTTTTATTTAGACGTTTGCTGACTTACTTCATTAACCAGCTCTAAGAACCTTCAGTCGCTACAATACGTAAAAGAAACGAGATCAAGCCTGGGAGAGCTCCTGAACCAAGCAGCAGGCTCGAAACAGGCGTCATCCCAACATTTGTTTCACCGATCATATGAGGGTGCTGTCCACATGTTGCTGCTTGGTCGTACACGCATCTTTACCAAGCAACAGGTGAGAAATTAGCAGGCACTGAAGTGTTGTATCGGGCTGTGCGCTTGAAGCTATTCAAGCCCTGTGCTCAGCATCCTGGTCAGGGCTTTGGAACAGGGTTGATATCGAACATATTGAGGAGGGCTTTTGAGGGTTCCGCTAATCTTAGGGACAGAAAGGGGATTGCCTTCGATCAAACTGATCAAAGCGATGACTGACAGAGCGCGTCCTGATGAATCATTGTGAAGTTCGAGCTGCTCTAAGAGGTCACCGACACCTCGGTTCAAGCAAATTCGCGATCTTCAAGCAGGATCAAGCACCACAAAGTCCTGGACTTCAGTGCTCACAGCTCCTACTTCTAGTAGGACTTTGAGAGGGATCCACGGAGAGTGTAGCAGCAGGAGGCTGAAGGGTCGGAGCAGTCTTTGGCAACGAACAGTGACCGGCAGCAAAGTAAAAGCCGGAGAATCAGTGAGCGGCAGTCCATAGGTGACTTCTATGTACTTTGACAGATCGCTAGCGCATCAGAAATCCGCAGTGTTATTCTTGGGTGGAGAGTTGGTTCCGGAAGCGCATGGTGACCACTGCGGTGGGGATGGGCAACGTCAGCAGTGGCTGATGCCTCCTTCGTGCAGATACCACATTCGATGTGGCCCTCAGGAGCTGTTTCACAGCGTGGTCAGCCTCGTCAAGCTTGCCCAAGCTGAGGCGGTGGCTTGAAAGTGCAAACGATCGGCCTTTTGTCACCGCTGCGGTTGAACGCACCGCGGAGACGTGAATAAAACTCTCGTTGCTAGGTGTTTCTTAACGCTATTACGCAATTCCATCGCGGGTATAGCGCTAGGGTGCGGATACACAAGCTGCAAAGCCGACTTCCTGCTGCTGAGCGAGCACAAGAGAGTTCTGTGTGATGCTCTGGGTCCCAGATAGCTGCACGAACACTCCAGCTGGTGTCATTCCTGAAGGACCAGGTCGATGTGACCATCTACATCAGGACTCAGCTCCTGTAAGCAGGGCAACGAACTCAAAGGCACTGCTGATCTGCTGCGCAGGAAGAGACCAGATGTCCAGCAGGGCCTGGCAGATAGGCCTGCTGGCGTTCTGCCTGCTGATAGCCACAGCCAATGGACAGAGCAGGGGGGAGGCAGCAGCCGGGGGTGGCACAATGGGAGGCGGTGGAGCTAGAGGGGGGTACAGGACCCCCCCAGCCCCCAGATACGGCAGCAGTGGCAGCAGTGACGACAGGGGCAGCACCGGCGGCTTTGTGACAACTCTCAGCGGAGGTGCGCGCATTCTCCACCTAATCTTTAGACTGCTCAGTGCATGCCGCACGCTCTGATCGAGCGCCCTTGATGCCAAACCTGCAAGCAGCCTTTTGAGCCCAGCTGCGCAGAAAGATCGCCACCGTCCGTGCTTGTCTCTCCTCCATAAATCAGCTCTGCCCTACACGGCGCACTGGAGTGCTCGGAAGTTCAGTCGATCGTCCACTAGATGAGGCAAGGTGTGACTTGAGTGAAACTTGTAGCTGAAGCCTGTGTCCATGCTTTGGCATGCAGGTGGCGCCACATCCGCAAGGGGCACCACTTCTGGAAGTGGAAGTGGCAGCGGCTTTGCAACCACTTCTGCTGGCCTGACATCCGGCGGCACCCGCGCCGGAACATTAGGTTCATCAGGTTCATCAGGTGAACTGTCTTTCGTTTTGTTGCCTTTGCCAGCGCTGACTTCCCCGCCCAGCCTCGCCTGCATTGACTCAGAGGATCAAACAGCACCCAGGCGCCTTGTGCATGCCACCCTGAGTGGCTTGTGGGGCACTGTCCAAGCATAAACAGCTCTGCCAGATACTAGTTATCCGCACACTCATGTGTGACAGAGTAAATAGGTGCTGACCGGTCGGGGGCGTTGCCTTTTGCAGGCACATCAGGCGGCACATCGGGCGGCAGCTCGGGTGGGACGCTGGGAGGATCTTTCGGCGGCGTGTCTGGCGGGCAGGCCACGGGGAATCCTGGGTCTCTCAGCGCCGGCAACAGCGGGGGGTCCGGAAGCGCCGGAACCACCGGAACCACCACCGGGGGGTCCACTTCCTCCTCGTCCTCAGGTACAGCCTCGGCACGTCTTAAAAGATTGCGCAGAGTTCACATCTTTTCACTAAATTGGTTCCAGAAACTAAATGAGGAGGCTCCTTGGTTGCTATTACACAGTGGGGGTGTCACCAGAGTTGTCAGAGTCTCCGAGCACCTTGATAGCCTGCAAATTAACAAGCATCTCCGCTATGCTTCAAGACTGGAGCCCATTGCTGTTGAAGCCTCTTCATTTTCCTGGGAAAGGTCAGAAAGATGTGATTCTCAAGGCATCACATTGTATTGCGCAGGTACATTCTCTCAGACGCGGGGGTCCGGCACTGCCACCACCACTACGGGCACCACCGGGAGGGCTGACACCACCCCAGCCACGACCACCACCACCGCACCCGGGGGAACATCCGCTGTCATCTCTGGCGGCACTGCCACGTGCGTTCCCTCTCCCTCCCTTGAAGTCTTATCATGCTTTCTTCCATGCTACCAAGTGGGACTTTATGCCCTTGGTTTGAGAGAATCTTCTCCTCATGTGTGTGAGTTCCCGCTGGATTTCGTCATGCCAGATGCCCGGTGGATGGAGTACAAAGATTGTGCTCCTAGTTGCAGTCGCCGACCCTCAGACTAGCACCACACTGCCAACAAAAAATAATGCCTGTCGGTGAGCTCATGGCATTGCAATCGTGCTGCTGTCTTCAAGAAGGAGTTCTGACACGATTGGCGCCTGTGAAACAGTGCGGCGACGTGCGGAGTGGACGGCAACCCGGCATGCGCGGGCGGCAACTCCGATCCCGTAATGTACGGATTCGCGGGCCGCTCCTTCAACTTCATGGGCGAGGTCGGCAAGATCTACAGCATCATCTCCACGCAGACCCTGCAGGTGCGCGCTCAGGTTGCTTTGATTTTGAACTCTGGAAGGCTGCACTGTGGCCAGAGCTGTGTGCATCTCAATCTGAGCACGCAGCCCTGGCCGCATGCTGAGATTGAGATGCAGACATGACCCGTTGCTGTCCAGAGAAACTGAAGAGATAGTGGTGGATTCCTGAATCCAAATGGCTTTGGGTGTTGCTGCCCTGGGTGTTGCTGTTTTGTCTAGGGCTGTCAGGCACCAATTGCAGGAGAGTCAGTCCTATCATGAGGGCAGAGTGTCAAAGTCTTCAATATGAGCGCTGCGGCTGATGTGGCGGCTGGTGTGACTGGCGCAGGTGTCGATGAAGCTGAAGCTGGCCAAGATGTGGGACCATGAGGGCACCAACATGGAGGCCATCGCGTTCATGTACCGCACCTACAAGGTCCTCATCGCCCTCGATGACAACCAGGAAATGACCGGTGCGCGCCCCTTTCTTATCCCTTCAAACCCCCTGCAATGATCAGGCTGCTGGCCTGTGCATGCAAGACTTCAACGCCACAGTTTGATCCTGCAGGAGTATCCTCCTATTTATTTTCTGCCCATGCATTCACTCAGGCGAGCAAGGCGTATCTGGAAGTGATTTGAGGCGAGTCGAATGGGTTTGTTTGCTGCCTTGCTGCTTATCATGCCAGCGCTGCACAGCATGCATGCCCTTGTGCTGCTCGTGCTTTCCAGCAGGCTTTAAAAATGAAGATTGAGCATACCTGGTGTGCTGTCTGTTATGTCTGAAAATGGCGGCTGATTGGACTATGTTGTGTGTGCGCGCAGTGTCGCTGCAGGGCAAGGTGCTGAAGGAGAAGAAGACAGCGCAGCACCACGCATGGCGCTTTGAGAACGGCGCATACATCGAGACTGTGTGGGACAAGTACAAGCCTGGCCTGGGCAACACTGTCACCGTCACCACTGGTGAGTAATGCCTGCTACCTGCACCTGCCTGCACCTGCCCGCGCACTCCTCCTCCTTTCATGCTGTACTGTCAAAAGCATCATGACCTACTTATAGTAGTTTGCATTGGGCATGGCGGCCAGCTCATCCGGGATTTTCACATCCTCTCCCCTGCTTGCATGCCTCCTGAAGCGTCACCGGAAGTTCCGGTGCTCCCAGTATTTATAGGCGTTGAGCTTATGTGCTGAGTGGGCTGATGTGTGCAGATGTGCTCCGGATGACCATCTGGCAGACACCTGCTGGCATTGTGGATGAGGGCGGCGTTGTGCTCCCCTCCTGGCTCAACTTTGGCATCACCCTCCTGGGACCCCCCGCCAACGGCATCATGCAGGTGAGACCCCTCTGCCGCTCTCCCACTTGTCTTATATAATGCACTGATTGCTGCAATCATGAATATGTTTGTCCTCTCAGTGAGGATGCCCCCAGCTGTAAGGAATGCCGTTAGTATGGAAGCCACCTCTCAAAATGCAGATTCGATACCTATTTATAGTCTCTTTGAGGCTGTCTCTTAGCCAGGTCCTGTACAGCTGCCAAATGTCTTCTCTACAGAGTGCTGACTGGTGCATTGTTCTTATCTGCAGGGCATTGTGGGAGGAACCTATGACCGCTACTTGGAGGGCGAGTCTGCTGTCAGCAAGCCTGAGAGCCAGCTGTACCTCCCACCTGATGTAAGCAACCCTCATCCTTCCTCTTGCACGCTTATCCCTGCCCAGATCAGGTTTTTTGCCATGTCATGCCTTCATACCTAGCAGGCTTAGCCTCCTCTTGGAAGCATTTTCTGAGCAAGCCTGTCATTCTCTGCTACCAAGAGAATGCACTGCTTCCCGCCAGGAGTCATTTGCACCCAAGAACACCACTGCTGACTTGTGCAATAGAGATTGCCAGAAATGTGTCCAATATGCAAGATTCAGAAGAATGTTGGGAGCAAGTAAGCTGACAGGCATGTGCCGGCACGTGTGCAGGACGCGTTCCACGGCAAGTTCAAGCAGGAGGAGTACGAGATGAAGGACTTCTGGGACACCAATTTCCCGGCCAACCTCTTCGGCATCAACTCACCCGAGATCAAGGAGCGCTCCAGCCTGGAGGATGACACCAATCAGGCGGTGTTCCCTGTCTTTGCGCGCGCATGCTTCCTCTGCGACCAGACACCCTCCGGCCAGAGCCACACCTTCTGAGGCGTTGCCTCTGCTGTTTTCGAACCTGCTTTTGATTTCCGCAAACGTAGCTCTCTTTGGAGAGCGTGTGCCTGCAACACTTTCCAGGCAGCCGCTCGTCTCACCATAGCAGTTCGCACAGAGCCAGGGAATGCCAGGGCTTTGTGACAATAAGTGAACTGGGATGGATGTGGTCATAATGCAGCAAGTCATAGCACCCGTGCATACTGTGATGTTTAGTACTAAACTAGTGCACTAGTGCTGAAGTCCAGTCCTGGAGAGACTTGTGGGTGTCTGCAAGTTGCTTTGCAATAGTAATGCAGTCGCGAGGGATGGCAGAATGTTCCCCATTACTGATGTGTGATTCCGACAGCGTGGGAAGTACATGGAATGAGAATGGCACACAGTGCCACCGATGAGTTGCACTTCCTTCTTTCAAGTCCCATAGGATGGCACTAGTCCATGGAGTAATAATAGCTTGGAGACTGGCAAGATGCTGACTGTCATGTGTCCTTTGGTGTACCATCACGGACTGTGGTGCAATTTGTTTGCAAGAATGGAAGATGGGAAGCTCGTGTCGGAGCAGTGACACCGAGGCTTTCAGTGACAGTGGTGTTCTTTGCATGCTTGCAAATGACAGTAGGATTTTATTAGCTGATGAAATGGATGTAAGTTCACCGTTTTGCCATCAATCATCCTGTGTCCATTGCACTTTTAATCGCAATGATCAACTAGCACCGACACTGCTGCATTGTGGCTGCATCACACCGCCGATCCCCTGGTCAAGGGGCCTCATATTCAACATCCAGCAAAATTTGTGATTATTGCTCACATTGCTCTGACACCCTAGCTCAAAAATCAGGTGTTCGTTATTGCTCTTCTGTTGCCACAGATTACATGTTTTGTTGTTTTGCAGCATGTATGTGGCACATACTATGTGCTCAGGGAGCCAAGCTGTATAAGTAGCGCAGGTGCAGCGTCTAATCTGCTATGGGCACATGACTGGCTGTCACCCGAGTTGCGCATTTGAGTGGCCCCACGCCTGCTGGTGTCATGTGCTAATGGCTATTGGGACACCAGAAGCAGTACAGAATACTGTGACCCTCAGAGCACAGATGCACAGGTGCCCAGGATCACTCACTGGGGCAGGAACATTCTTGGCAAATCAAATAGGCCAACCTTTCCATCCTCGATAGTGTGCAGCCAGACTCTGAGAGCAGATGGAAAACACAGCAGCTCTATCACGTCCGTGGCCGCCTCTTCTGCAGTTTTTCTGAAGCTGCAACCCTGTGCAGTCATTCAAGTAAGGTTACTGTCCCAATTCTGACCAATTACAACTCTTGGTGCCTTCTCCGCCTGAAACCTCTTCGGAAGGAGGCCGCATCGACACAGTGATCCTCACCGTGCTGGTTGTGCTTGTTGTCGAGCAGTACCGCTACCCATATTTGTGACTCCAGTAGACAAAAGGTAAGCCGCCGTGATGATGCTAATGCCATAAGTCACAGCGCAGATGATTTTCGACTTGCGATTGTCCTCATCGTCAGGGTGCCTTCGCAAGTGCGAAATGATATTGTTGAGGACGTTTTCCGACATATTGGACCCTTAAATGGGATGCAATATCCCTCTTTCAGCTTGCAAGTCCAACGATGGCCGGCAAGCAGTCCACTTGAACTGTCCCGTGTAAACGTCCAAATTCTGTCGTTTCCCAATCCAAAGCGTCAAGGGGTCACCTACCCTCAAAACTGGACTCAAAACCCCGAGTGAAAAATGTTTCGGTAGCTTTCCATTGTATCATCGCATCTCATAGTCACTGGCAGCCTTTGAGGATGGTGTTGCACGTTCCTTCAATTGGGGTTGACCCTGCAGAATAGCATATATGTCTGTCCACTTGGCGCCTTCTCTTGTGCACTGCTGCCACTGAATTCATCGAAGCACAGAGAGCCCCACACATAGATAACAATAAAAGGGCCCATGCAAACCCACCTGAGGAGCCTCTGCATTCCCCTGGGCCCATGTTACGGGCTGTGCGCATATCTCACTGCCGCAGCTGCTCATGCGCATGTAGTGCATGCCATCATTATAATCATACCTAGCACTGCTTTTGGCAATAGATATTGCAAACATTTTACATGCCGTGCTATAAATGGGAGTCAGTTTGGCGGCATACATTCCCTGTCCTGTACAAAAGTTGAGTGTCCTCTCACAGAACATTGCATGCACTGGCAACGGAACTCCTCGATACAAGCAGCCAAAGCTCGGCCAGCAAGAGCCACTCAACGCTTTCAACAAGAGGCAGCGTCAAATCAAATAGTGAAACGACTGCCGGACAGTAAAAGCAACGTTCAAGAATGTGCACATGCAGTTTTCTTTTCACAGCTGTCAGGAGTCATGTCATTAAATCCGTCTCTGCTGCCAACAAAGATATTTCATACTTGGCACAGAAAGTGCAAGAATCCAGCAGTGTGGAGCTACTTGCAGCTGCTAGTGCAAGCGGCTCTGCTGTGCTCACCCTGCCTCAACCCAGCTCCAGTTTTGCAGTCACACACTTCAACCCACCCCTCCCCACTGCCATGGACAGCTGCACTGTGCTCTGTCCACTTCCCCACAAAACTGTGGAAGAACAGCCAACAAAGATGTGCCTCCCTGCTGGGCTGTGCTGCTACAAGACTGCCTGCTGCTGCGGACCTCTGTCTCCCTGCACCCCTCTCCACCTGGCAAGTGTGTCTGCGTGCTAAGGCACAGGTACAGGGGCGCTTGACCAGCCCAGTAATCTGTGCTGCCTTCTAAGCGCTGGCAGCAGTGTGGCGGCTGCGGAGCAGCTCGGCGCATCACTTGGCGGGCGTCGACCGAAGCCTGGTGCGCCGCGGGCTTGCGGGCGGCGCGGGGGTTTTCGCCGCTGCAGGGGTCTTGGGAGCCCCCGGGGTTTTGGGCGGCCGGCCAGGCCCCTGTATACCAAAAAGAAGTTTGTCAGGATGTGTGGGCAAGGAGCTGTCACAAGCTTATGTGGACTTTGACTCAGCTGCACAAATCTGTAGCTACTGAGCAGCTGCAGCTTGCAACAGAAGCTGCATTCCTACTTCCTGAGCAACAGTGAAGGAACAGACCACTCACTTTCGTCGCACCCAACGTAATTAAAATTGTATAGAGCAACAGATCTTGTGCTGATGAAGCTTTCTCCTCACTACTGCAAGCATTCGAGTGCACGCAAGCTGAGTCACTGATGCAGGGTGTTGCAACTGCTTGCGCACCCGCTTTATGACTGCTTCTACTACTGGTGTAGCAACGTCATTCGCAATCGCAGCAACCTCTTTCTTGACGCTCTTCACAGACACTGGAGTTTTAGGCTCCTTCTCCTGCAACATTTCAGAGGACTTGCTTTCATGCAAGCTAAGGAACAGAGTGATGCAAAACAAATAGCACATACTATTACTTTGGTCCTGCTGAAAGATAATAGTCTTCTTTAAACAAATAAAGCATGGAATGGAGTCTCAAATTTTTGAAGTAACAACGTCAGCAACACATCTGGAGCATTCTTCCCACAGTAAGACAAGCGCTGCAGAAGGTATACTTGCGAGAAAACATGGGCAAATAAATCAGAATTAATCTGCAGCGTTGCAGCAGACTCTGAGGGTGGGCCTCACCTTCTCAGCTGGTTTTGCAGTTTTTGGGGTACCATAGCCTGTTGGAGACGCTAAATCGTCGGGGCTCCACCTTGCAACTGACTTTCGCGACCTATACATCATCAAGTATCTTGAGTCTGCTGCAATTTGGACATAGGTCCGTGTACGCCGAAACATCCGTCCCTTCCATGAGAAGAAAATCTGCTGCGCACCTGGTAGATCTCCTGACTGTCTGGCCGTCTATGCTGGTCACGTACTCTGTGCCCCCCGGTCCTGACCCTGCAATCTTCTTCCTTCTGAGCACGTAGAGTGTAACGACAGTGATGGCGACCACTATCAGACCAAGCACTGCAGGAAGGAGAACATCCTTCTCAACGGATAAGTAAGCCTTGAGAGCCATGGAGCCAGCCCAAAACGCGGTAATCAAGCCCACTTCCGCACAATTTTAAGTCATTTCAACAGCAGCGCTACGAAATTGAGCCGTAGGGGAGAGGAAACCCCGCGACCAAACGGTCAGAAGGTTTTGTGAGTCACTGAGGGGTCGCTGGAGGGGTCGGTATCCCAGCAATGGCTTGAAGGTCAATTGCTGCAACAATTCACACATTGGTGTTTGAATTGAGATGCAGGAATACACGTGAGAAGCTCTAAAGCAACGTCGAACGCCTGGGCAACAGTGAAGAACAAATCTGACACCGATTGGAAGTGGCATGTTGATGCCGAAGAAGAAATCTAAGCCTTATCGAAGCTTTTGCATTAACATTGAGTTTTCTGGTCGGCTTGACTGATCAAGATCGGGCTACATATACACTTTCAGGCGCACTCCAAAACAGCCGAGACTGCATCTGCATCAATGCTGCAACAAGAAAATGATTTCTCTAGCAAAATTGACGGATTGGATAGACGATCTGCAAAGAACAATAACTGATGTCAGATTAAGTAGAGCTAATTGAGACGTGCCAGCCTATGTCAAGCTTCTCCAACGAATGGATCTGAGGTGGCGAGCTTTGCTAGCACTGACAGCGCTGAAGCTGGTTCTGCTACCGTCATATCGTTCCACGGATTTTGAAGTGCACAGGAACTGGCTTGCTATCACCAACAGCTTGCCCCTCTCGCAATGGTGAGCTGCCTTGACTTGCTGCTTCTTCACCGGTCCAGGACTCCTGCTGAGCCCGAACGCCACCAACTTTCCCTGATTCCTATGCGCGTGGCTTACTTATATACCTTGTGTAATAATGCAGGTACAAAGAGGCAACTTCGGAGTGGACATTGGATTACCCGCCCCTGTTCGCATGGTTTGAGTGGGGCCTATCACATGCGGCATACCTATTCGACCCAGCCATGCTAGATGTCTCCAATCTCAATCACGCCAGCCCCAAAACAGTACTCTTCCAGGTGGGGTCAGGGCCTGAAGGCGTCAGGCCATGATAGATGCAGTGACAATCTCCACCTGTGCAGTGTTCATGGCAATCAATAATTAATGCTAGTGATTTCTGACTCCTGCAGCGTATAAGCGTCATATTCACAGACACAGTGCTGTATGGAGCAGCCTGGTTTGGCACAAGGAAGTACAAAGAGCCACAGCGCACTGTAGCATTTCTGCTTCTGGTTGCCAATGCAGGCTTGCTGCTAGTGGATCACATTCACTTCCAGTACAATGGATTCTTGTTGGGTAAGCCCCATTCATGCTTTGTCTGAAGCGTACTGTCAGCAGATCACTCCAAGAGTCACACAGACAAGCAAATGTGGCTGATTAGGAAGCCAGAAATCGAGCAGCAGCGCAAGATGGCATTAAAAGCGGCATGAGAAAGCCGCGTGCAATTGTTACCATAAAGAATGACAGCTCATTCATGTGCTCATTCATGTGCTCAGTTGATTTTAAAAAACCTCACAGGGCTGGTGTGCAAATACTTGGATTTAATATACTGCAGTGTGGACATGCATCTATATTCTGTGCTTGCTGTGAGCTGTCAGTAGTTCATCGCTGCTGGCCATAAGCAGGGTTTGGCAATCTTTTAATAATAGTGTTGACGAGAGGTTGATATTCCAACGATGAAGTCACTGTGGGATGTGGTGATCAGGGATCCTTCTTTGGTCCATGGCGCTGATTCAAGAGGGGCACGACCTGCTCGGAGGCTTGCTGTTTGCAGTACTTCTGAACATGAAGCACTTGTTTGCCTGCTTGGGCCCCTTGTACTTTGTCTACCTACTGCGCCATTACTGCAGGTGATAAATCTGCCTTGCTAAATAAAAGGTGCTGATGCTGCATGTACATACTAAAGATCAAGACGAGCAGATTTATACTTCTTCATTGTGACGGCATGCTGTGCCTGCAGAGGGAAGCAGGCAGTGTCCAGGTTTCTGATGCTGGGCGCTGTTGTTACAGCTGTTTTTGCGATTTCCTTCGGGCCCTTCATCTTGGCAGGCCAGTTGCAGCAGGTCTGCACATGCTCCTGTCCCTGTGTGCAGTTGTGTATAACATTTGCTATTGAATCGCTTTGCCCAGCCATGTTTGAGGCTGTTTGCCACGTCCCATCAACCTTTCAGTCCCAGAAAATCCAGTCTGAGTTGGGCGGAGTCAGCCACAAGAGAGAGGCATGTACGTCAGTGGTGATGTGCATTCATGCAGGTACTGGGCCGGCTCTTTCCCTTTGACAGAGGCCTCATGCATGCCTACTGGGCCGCCAATCTATGGGCTTTGTATGCTGCTGCAGACAGGGCACTGGCTGTACTGCTGCCGCGCTTCGGCTTCCCTGTCGAGAAAACAGCCAGCCTCATGACTGGTGTGACCCTCTTATGCTGCCTGCTATTGGAACTCTGTTGTGTTGCTGTCACTTATTCTTTGTCCTTTGAGGCTGCAATGAGTCTGTCAATGAGCTGCAGGTGGAGTGACCGGTACTTTAATAACTTGGATGTCCATGTGATTTTGCTTTCTGCTGTGTGGTAGATGAGCTTTGCATTGGCAGGTCCAAGTGGCAAGTCGCATTTGGGCTTTTGGACAGTGCATGGGGTGCCCTGACTGATAGATAAATGAAAGGTCACTGGCTGTGGTTTCCTGCACCTCATGCTAATGAGTGATGGCCCCTATTCATGATGCAGGTGGCTTGGTTCAGGTCAGCAGCTTTGCGGTGCTGCCCAATGTCACTGCAGGGACCACTCTCATTGTGGTCCTGTTTACAATGGCCCCAATGCTTGTCTGCGTTTGGAGGAACCCAAAGCCAGAGGCATTTGCTGGTGCTGCTGCCTACGCGTGCATGTGCAGGTAATCCATCTAATACTGCACTCACTTCTGCTTCTCCATGAGCTCTTTAAGTCACTGAAACGTGCAATAGGATCCCTGACTGGAGATGCCTCTCTCTCGTTTTGAATGTCAGACTTCTGCTGGCTAGACTCTCTCAGACTTGCATGGGCTGAGCTTTGCATGTGCCATGTGTCTGCAGTTTCATGGCGGGCTACCACGTCCATGAAAAAGCGATTCTGATGGTCATCCTGCCGCTCACGCTGGGTGCTGTCAACAGCAGGGCAGCTGCACGCAGCTTCCTCATGCTCAGCATGACAGGGCACTATGCCCTGCTGCCGCTGCTTTTCACCAAGAACGAATATCCTATGAAGGTGAGCCCTCCCTTTCACCCTCCCGGCCAACCTGGGGTCTTGTTGTGCTGTCCCACCCTGTTTGCAAGAGAGAAGCCTGCGATATTGTTTGCCTTGAACACAGTCTTAAAGCCAGAATGCATTGCTCGGAGGACTTTCTTTGAGGCATGGGTAGCGCTGATCAGCCTGGTTGGTTTGTGTGTGCAGATGCTGATCCTTGTCATATCATCGCTGGCGAGCTGTGCACTGTTGCGTAAATGTGGGCAGGATCCTGTGAGGGAAGATGGAGTCTCTAAAAAGTCGACAGTTGGCGACCCAGGGCTGAGGCGCAGCTTATTTCGCCTCTTGGGAGGGCTGAATTGTGTATATCTGTTGGGCTTGGTGGGTGTGGAGTTGCTGAGTGTGGCCGTTTGCCCCTTGTTACTGCCAAGGTTGCCCTTTTTGCCGTTAATGTTGAGGTCAGTGTACTGCGCGGCTGGGTTGACGAGGGACTGGCAATTTCTTTACTGGCAGGTGCAGCATACGGGATGATAATTGCTTTCTCTTGAAACTGTGATCACTGCAAGAGATTCAACGCCTCTCTTGGCACCACCTTTTCCGCACCATTGCTACCGTTAAGTGTACTGTGAATTATGCATTTAATGCAAATAGCAACAAATATGCAGTGCGTAGTAGTAGCCCAAAATGAGTAGTGCATATAAAGTCATGCGAATGGGTCTGCACCATCAAAAGCTATCATAGATGATCCGCCAAGTTGGCGACGCCAAGAAGGACAAGTCCCAACCAACCACTGGATGCAGAGTGTGCTGGACACATTGGCCCACATTCAATGGCAGTTTGCCGGACATTGGCAGATTTGCACGTCATCATGTGGTTGTATCATGATGAAAACTTATCTTGACTCGCGCTTTCCCCGGGCCCGGGGAGGGGCCCCTCCTGGAAACCTACTAGAGAAGAGAGCAGGTGATTTGAAATTTTTTATCAAGGTGTCAGGGAGATCATCAAGACTCAAAAGCACTCCTGTTCAATGAATGAACCCCCGAAAAAGAACAAGAAAAGACTTTTCACATGACAGGCTTGAATTCGCATCTCTTGTTCGCCACTCCGAGGAGGGATTGGACTTTGTACAGCTTCCGCTCTCCTCTCTCGGCCTGATAGGATCAACCGCACCCCTACATCAGAAGATGTCCTGGAATGTGATTTCTTTGTTTGTATTTATTTGACGGCGCAAATGTTATCAACTGCTTCTGCTGTGCAGAGAGGGCATCATACTTTCATTAGATAATACGCTTGCTGGTTTCCCACTCCCTGCTATCCTGGGATCTCCTTACGTTCAACCCTGTTTGCAACAAAGAGGCCTGTGATTTTTTGTGTCTTGAACACATTAAAAAAATCTAGACCATGTCGGGGTGTCAGGTAATAGTGAAGGCTTCAAATCACAGGATCGCAATTTGTCTTCTCTGAATGAATGTCACTGGTCGTTCCAATGCATTTTCTCCTGTCGAAGTTTGGTTTCGTACGGTGACCGCAAATTCAACAAATCAAGGGTCCTTAAAATACAGGGATTCAACAGAGGGTTTGCTTTAAGCAAATGACATGATGTGATATGCAGGTGTTTGTGCAGCACTACATGACAATGCACACACACCAGGGACCGTTGTTGAGCTCCACCCAATCGCAGTCATTATATTTGTGCATTCAGACTCATTGCCAATCGGCAGTCGGAGTTTCATAATCCTAATTAGTAATTTATTTATTCAATTTTATCAAAGTTTTTCATATAGTAATAGTCTACTTTGATACCAGATGCCGAGCATCTTGTATTCATCAAATCAAGCTCAATTTTTCTTTTGTCCGGGTGCTGCACTGTGCGGCACGGAGCGATAATAATGGATTTTGCTGGCCTTCGTGGTGCCAAGACCGTCTGTGACAGGGCTTGTCCACACTCAAGCCAAGACTCCCATTAGTAGCGCTGGAGTCCAGAGCAGACCTGCTCCATTGCTGAGGTGTACAGTACATGCAGAGTGTCGTCTTCACCACATGACCGATTCCAACATGCATGTGTACACGTTGCAAGCGATGTCTTCAGATGCCATAGATTGCCATCCCTGATAGCCATGCTGCTGCAAAAAATGGATATCGCGACCCACAACTCTGAGGACATCGTCCCAATTTTCTTAGACACGCTAGAGGCTACAGGAACAGCGCAGACAACCTCACGCAGACTGTGCCATCATTCTAGACACGCTACGCATGGTATCTGAGGCCAACACTCCCAGAGCCACAGTGGCTGCTGCCCTCCCAACACACCCTACACTGCCAACTGCACTGCCCTTCTACCCCTGAGCAAATCGGCGTGTCCACTCTGCAGCCTGCTTGTCGTGGGCCTCTCTGTCGGTCAGGTACTGCTGGGCAATGCTGCCCACCAAAGGATCCTCTGCACCACACACAATGTCAGGTCAATTCATGGTGCACCCAGGAACATCACAATAGCAATGACTTGAATAAGAGCACAAGGAGATTGGCCATGACAGGCCAAAATGAATTTGCAGAGACAGTGCCACTGGCTCATGCCACACTGAAGCAATTGCCATTCCCAAAAGCACAAGTGCAACCTGTACTTGTTGGCAGCTGGCACATATGCGAAGCCATGCGTAAAGGGCCGACAAGTAGATGCCAATGCTTGGATGCTTCAACAGATGCGGCAGGGCACATACAGTGGTCTACGCAGCAATGCACTGGCATTCACATGTTGCTGTAATTCACACCAGCATGGGAGCAATTAGCTTGAAGTCCAGGGCCTTACGGGGGTTTGGATCGGTGAGGAGGGAGCAGACGGACAGCAGCACTTTGCTGACAGTAAGCGCCGGGCTCCACTGGTCCTTCAGAATGTCAAGGCAAATCTGGCCGTTGCTATTGATGTTGCAGTGATAGATGCGCGTCCGGAACACAACCTGCGCCATGCATGCATGGACATCAGACCTGTGGTGACGAGCTTGCACAGGGCACATTGCAGGCAAATGGTTGCTGTCTTGTAAAAGACATTGCACATGTACATATGCTGTAGGAGTACGGCTGCATGCACCAATCATTTCCATAATGTTGCCTGCACATCAATATGCAACCTGTGATGAATGACATGCAAATGGATGACTCATTGAGCATCGATACCTTTGGAGGTTTGAAAGGATAGTCCATGGGGAATTGGATATCAAGGAAGAAAACTCCTCCTTGATATGGTGAGCCTGCAGGGACACCAGTCTCAGTTGAGAGCACACCCACATGTCAATGTGCGAACCTGCAATTATCAGAGCTCAACAGACATGTACATCGTTGAATTTGGCAAGCTCTTCTCTGCATGCAGTCCACATCCACCGAATTGTTGCTTGACTGTTCTACAAACAGCTCACATCAGGAGTAGCTCCTGGCGTCACCCAGAACAGCACATGCTGTGACAAGCTCGGATGGATCGCAACTCACTTCCCGGTCCAAGAATGGTGGAGACCCATTCGTAGATGTTGTCGCCTTTGGGGCCTGCTGAGCAGTTGCTGGGAGGGTCCAGGGAAATCTCAGCCAACTCTTTCTGGATGCGCTTGGCAGCAGATGAAAGGCCAGATCCTTTGGATTTGGATGTCATCTAGCCACCGTCTATCTAATTGGCGGAAAGTTGACCAACAACGCCTGGAATACCCACAGTGAGGGTGATTGGGATGTGCACCTTCTTAGTCTCGAAGACACTGGTCGCACACGCTTGCAAATCGGTTAGATGGATTATTTTCCGGGACTTGGACTCAAATACAGCAACCAAAACAGACAGAAATTTAAAGGGACTGGTTTCCATCAAAGCTTGGGCAACCCAGGGGTGGATGACTCATGTTCAGTACCCTCTCAGGGGTGAGCCCTACAGGGGCTTGAAGGGAATAGATTGTTGTGTGATTGTTTGATTGTCTCAGACAATTTGTCTGCAGCGCTCATCAGAATGGTGCCAGGAGATGGAGGCATGCCATGGGGTCCAAAATTCCTCCTGTACAGTGCAGCCTGTTTTGCAATGTCACAACGGTTGTCTCCTTGGAGTCTTGATCAATCATCAATCATGATGCGCATGGCGCATAGATCATGCATGATCGTGCACGTGCACGTGCTGGCATGAAGAGACACACGCCGTGACACCGGCAGTATCATACAATGATTAGAGAAAGAGGTATGCAGACAATGATTGTACTACATAATATGACTCAATCGAAATATATTCATGATCACAGCGACTGACCAATGACGCCGCGTGCATGCGGCATCGGATGCGGTATGGCATGAGGCATATGTTTGCCGCGGCGTCAGCAGACTGCAGTGACTCACTCAGGAGTGCTGCCACGGGCGGCTGCTAGCAGACGCTTCATCATGATAGCTACACCGTACTGTAGGATGCTCAGTCTGACAGAGCTGCTCAGCAATAATGCTAGTGATGTTTATTGCTCATTGTTACTACCAGTGGTGGTGCCAGCAACATCTGAGAGTCACTGGCATGAGATTCAGAGGCTCATGAGCTGTGGGCTCTGATCGGCATAAGCCACAGAACCTCTTTTATAGCTGTCACGGTGATCAACCAGCGATGAAGCAAACAATGTGTTACAGACATCCCGGCCTCGAACAAGCTTGCATCACTACTTGTGCAATAGAATTCAGTCCTGTCACAGATTTGACTACGAGGAGGTCAGACGCCAGCAATCCCAAGGCAGGAGTGGCATGCCGTGCAGTCACATCCAACGCCATCATAGCTCGCAACATACTGGGGGAAGACAACCCTGCCCATTCTCTTTGGCTTCCCGCAGTTGTTAAGCACCCCATACCTTTGCATGACACATCTGAACATAGAGCCCTTGTAGCGCTCTGAGTTCATCACACCACGCCCAATTGACACGGGAGCCCCAGCCACGTCCGACCATACTCCTTGGCAGAAAAGGCGTTCCATATGCTCGCACAGGGCTGGCTGATCCTCAACATCCAGGCGCATCGCCCATGTAGAGTAAATGCAAAAGATCTTGAGTTTGACTGAAGGCTTGAATGTCAGGTACGCAGTCTTGCAGTTGACCCGCAAGATCTGCAGCTCTGGGAATGTGTCGCTGCCTATCACCATATGATCGCCAAGAGTCCCCAGCTGCTCTACATCAAGCTTCAGCATAGTGAGTTGAGGGAAGCGCACTTGCTGTGTCCCCTGAAACGCTTCGCGCACGTCAATCCAATCCACATATTCTATGGACTCAAACCTCCCATCCCAGGACAGCTCAGCAACCCTCCATTCTTCATGCCACGAGCACTTGTCAGTCAGCAATCTGGCTGCTGTGCACTTGACAGCCACGGAGCATGCCTCCGGCACCCAATATTTTGCAGGAAGCCGGGTGGAAAAGCAGACCCTCTGCAGCTGCACACAGCCACGCAGGTCTACAGCATACTGCTGACCATCCCGCACAGTCAAGGGCTCAATGAAAATTGTGACCAATTGAGGCAGACATGCCAGGCTTCCGCAGCACTCTGGAGAAACAGGGTCCCTGGTTATGAGCACCAGGTGCTTGAGCAGGAGCATGGGCGGGGCAGAATATAAAGCCCGGATCCTGAGAGACAGAACTGTCAGCTTTGCGGCATGCTCCACGACGATGTCCTCAAGGTACTTCTGGGCCGCCCTGCTCCTTTCACTTCTCTGTGGTGAGCAGCTGACCACCAGCTGCACCAGGTTGCGTGCCCTTGGGATGCTTGCAGGGCCTGATGCATAGTCCACAAAGTCATCGAAGCCGTCGTGGTTGATGTCCAAGTGCACGGAGAGGCCCGTGAAGTTCGATGCGTGTCCAGCTAACCACTTTGCGGAATGTGTTCCCTCGATGCAGATACGTCCTTCTCCAGGGTGCACCTATTCATCAAGACAGCTCATAAGACACTTCTTCAAGTATTAGGATTCGTTCCATATGCATTACGATAGACACCATTTGTCTATCTAAATAGAATGTGCCGGACCTTTTGAAGCCCCTTGAAGGAGCAAGCGGTGGCTGCCCAGTCCTTTGACGGCAGGTAACTGGCAATGATGGCCCAGATCTCGATGGGAAGGGTAGGACACTTTCGCATCTTCACGGTTGCTTTCCGATTCACTGAGAGCGTTTGTCTGACAGGTACTCTCTCAGCATTGCGTGGTTCAGCACAGACTTTTCTCCTTTTCCTGTTCTTCCCCATTGAATTGACTCGCTGCAGGCTTCTGCAGATCACGGACCCGCGATCGCGACTTGCTTTGGGGATTCAATTTGCATTGCTTCTCGCAAGGTGCTGCATGGATCCGAGTTTAGGACACTCAGCCAGATTCATAATGATTCAGGCATAGCTTTGCTTTTCACATCCTAGAGTTCCCCTTGCGTTATAGAACCCTGAGCTCAGTACATGTATGTATACACTATTGTAATTAGTGTGAAAAACTCCACAGTCCAGTCATGTCATCCACACTGTGACAGCACGAGTCTGTCGGTTGATGTTCTTTATTGTTCCTGTGTGGAAGCCGTGCAAAGAATTGGGGGGACAAGATTGCTGGATTCTTGGGTGCACACTATCTCTTTCGAGATCTTTCTTCCATCTTTCATGTCGTTGTAAGGTCAGCTACAGAACTTAGTTCAATTGAAGGACATGGAGACGCATTTGACTTTTGACAACAGGGGGAAACAGCTTGGTATACTGGTGAAGGAAAGGCTGACCACAGACCAGAACTTGCAACTGAAGGTGACTGTGTCCCTCCGATGTTCGGTGCATTTTGATGATGCAGGCAATACGGGAGTAGTATTTACTTGTAGTATTTACTAGTAGTATTTACTATGACAATCGATGCATGATAAATGTTTGCGCTACGAAAGATGTGCAGGAGTCCTTACGTTTGCACCTGATTCTACCAACTGCTTGGTATGGCTTACAAGACTGGAGCGTTTCTTTGCAGGTTGTCGGCGTTTTGAACACAGTAAATGGCGGCTTAGAATACTGTGCAAAGCTTCGGAAGTTCTTTGGAGTGCCAAAGCCCCGTGCAAGAGTAGCCAATACACTGCCAAAGGACTACTTCCTGAATCTCAAAAGAAAGGGTCAGGTGAAGTTCGGTGAACGAATGGAAACTAATTCTCTCCAGCTTACAAATTACTTCCTGTTTATCAGAGGAACCGGACGCCATGATACAGGACGCCTGCATCTCTGTGCAGCTGAGGATGGCGTGGCTCTGCAGGTGGGCCTGGGTGTGACTTACCTTTCAGGCACTGATGACATCCTCACGGGTGTGGTAGCACAAAAGCAGTTCTTCTTTGGGCAAACGCTGAATCCGTTCTCTTTAAAAGTGAAGGCCCAGGCCGACTACAACACACAAACGCAGCAGGTGACCACCATAACACCCGCCTGGAAAGCTGTACAAGGTTGCATGAAGGTCTTCTGCTGGCCAAGATTGTTCCAGACTGTGGGTATTTCCTGCGCTGGTACCAGCAGTGACAATCATACTCATCAACTTTGAGTGGGCATAGGATGCATCTATTGTGCCTGATCTACAATTGGGCAGAGATACCTGGTCATGTTCCAAAACCTAGAGACACGAGAAGCTTACAGTCACGTTGCTTGGAACTTGGAGGATGGATTGTGCCTGTCTGCACAGGTCGATGGTGTGGGGCGAGTGCAGCTGAGCAAAACAGTGTACAATTTCACAGACATGCAGGACCTGCGTTTGGTGCTGGGCTGCAAAGCCCACATTGACCAGAAGGGCAAGATCACGCCGGTGCGCTGTCAGATCTCTGCTTGTATGCTGGTATGACAGGCGTCCTGTATGTGCTGCAGTGATTGCATCTGTGCGGGACACATCAAAGTGGTATGCAGATCTGCTTCTTTGTGTGGCGCAAAGAACTGCTGCAGCATGGTGCACACCTGCATGAAGTGTGCGCGTCGGGGCACATATTGCTCTGCCTTTCATTGAATTGAGTCCAGCACTCATGCAAACGAGTCAATTTGTCACTCAAGCAAATTGTTTGGCTGCGCAGACGCCATACGGACGCCTGCAGGAGAATAATTGGTCCCTCTTCTTCAACTTCCAGGGCTATTGGGGTGTGCGGTATGACTTGTGATCTCTCTGGCGATATTCCAAGCCTTGTGTTTGAGCCCTTGCTGTGAGCTGTGCATTGCTCACAAGGACAACGGCAGTGCCGGCGCATGCTAAAGAAAGGGCATGCGCGTGCCCTGGTTTAACACAGTTTACACATAGTTAACCAGCTTGTTGTCCTGTCGGTGATACCTTCTCGCTGGGGAGAGGGTTCAGGTGGCCGACTAGAATGGCTAATGAATGTGGTCATACATTTCGTGACTTCCAGCCTGGGACAGACATTCAACATGCATCGTTGGATGTACCTTTGATCTTTGTGCAACACCAAGTGATCAAAATGTTTTTTGGCAAAGAAACAAGGCTTGAGCACGGACAATTGAGTTGGTCATCAGGCGTCACTGTCGTTGGAGAGACTCGTGGTTGTCACAGAGCTCCGACACATGAAGTCATGGTGATGGATGATTTGAAATCTTTGGGATGTGCCACCCCTTGCTGGATGCTAAGAAATCCTGCTGATGCTCCCTGTGGCCTGCACCGAGTTGATGTCACTGTAGCTGCCAGCGGCCAGCAGCTGGGTTAATGGATTGCACTGAAGCTGGCCAGGCCCTCGTGCAGCAGACCGACGCATTCCTGAGCTGCACAGGCTTAAGGTCACCACACATGCACATGTGTTGTACGGTACAATATATGGTGGCCCACCGGGGGACATCAAACATTCTGGAAGGGAGCCGGATGTCATTGATGACTGTAATCTATTTTTGACCCTGCTTTTCTCTTGACCTTGTGATTGTTTCAATTCTTACAGTTGGGACCCGTTGGCCAGAGCCATCATGGAGGACCATGATGATGGTTCCGAGCCGGGCGGCCGCGGCATCATGATTGGTACTGTTTGACGCCACATATTTCGAAATTGAATTAAATAGCCAGCCTGGCAGGATATAATCCTACGAGTACACCAGAAGTGCATGAGGAAACTTTCTCAAAACCTGCATTGACACCACACCAGCATGCCTCACCACCTGTCAACGGTCTCTTGAGGTCCCATCCTTGAGGCCACACAGTGCTCTGGATGCAGGGGTTACTAAAGACTAAAGAGTAGTCTTTAGTACCCCCTGTTGGATGGCATGCCAGGGTCTTGGAAACATCCGCTTCAAATACAAGGGAGCTGGTCCCAGGAGCCCTACTTGGGTTGCGCCTTTCGGAGATAGCGACGAGTCGCCGACGACCCAATTCCTACATGAAAATCGTCCTGCACAGTCCTACAATAGAATCCGCTGGACAGAGATCGTGCATGACTCCTCAAAGTCCTTGTATCGGCATTCAGTTGTCGGTGAGATTGGTCTCACAAGATACGGATGCTCATCTTGAGCTTGGCTCGGGGGATACTTTCTCGCTGGGACGGAAAGCAAGTCTCGGCATCAGTGCAAAGAATGTGAGCAGGGATCATTGCACGGTCACGACAGGTGTCGGCTCCGGGCATCTTGTACGGCCAGTCGTCTCTGCAAACAAGAAAGTTTACATTCTTCGTCACGGCGAAGCCGCAACGCTGCATGCGGGGGAATTGTCCGAGGTGCTAGATTTTTTAGCTGTAATGGATCTCTGTATGAAGACTGATTTATGCAAAAAAGCGCTTCAGAGGTTAATCGAATGCCCTTCCTGATGCAGCTGCTTCATGGGGACACACTGTATCTCACCCAGGAAGGGAGTCAATTCAAGCACGGTTTCTTTGTCGATATTCCCGGGTCACGGCTGCGTGACCAAGAGGTAGTTGCATGCCCACCTTGCCCTTGCCCAGATCACTTCTAGTTGGAGTGCATGTGAGGCAAGAAGAGAGCTTCATGGTGCCTTCCCTGTCTCTTAGGCCGCGATTGGAGCAGATGCAGCTTTGCTTGATGGATGAATGCCGTGTCAGATCGCGTCGTGGCACTTATACTGATTATCACGTTGCCGTAGTGCTAATCCTGGTTTCCTGTTGGTAGGCTGGCAATGTGCACCAACCTAAGTATCCCCCTCTCAAACAATCACCGCATTCCAAGAGGCAGCGAAGTTCTGGCCAGGGCAGGGAGGACCATCCAGCCCCCAAAGCCACTTCTGCTGGGCCAAAGGCACAAAGTGATGTGCCCTGCTCAGTGAACACCACAGACGTATTCTGTGGCCTCACCTTTGTCTTTTGGACGACACAATTCATGACTCCTCTCATGATCAGGTGCAGTATGCTTGCTGCCTGACCTCTCACTTCCCCATAGGGAGCCTTTAGCACAGCAATGATCAGATGGACGACCGCAACAGATTCCCAATAAATATATTTCTGCTCCTAGAGCAAAGCAGGCTGGTGCGGAAGTGACAGAGGAGCTGCTCATTAGAACCACCACGCACGTGGTTGCAAGCAGAGACTTTGATGCAGACGAGGCTGCCAGGAAGCTACAAGTTGTGGAGATGCATGCAACCACAGAGTGCTATGAGGTACGGGTGGACCTTCAATGCAGCAGGGCTGCTGTGTTACTTTCCTGAACAGTACAGGCATGCCAGTGCTGGAAACTACTCATGCAATCCCAGACATGCAGGTATCATATGACGGCGGCAAGCTTTTGAGGCTGCCAAAGGAGGTTCATTTTGTCACGCCAGAATTTGTGAGCGAATGCCTCGCGCATGGTCAACTGCAGCCCGAGAGGGAGTTTTTGATAGACATAGTGCGCATGGCTGTTCTGGCCACTGGACAACAGGTATCAGTTGCTGCTCTACTGTGAATTTTAGCACATGCGATGCTTTCACTGGAACTGCAAAGACCTGATGTGGCTGGCTGGATACTGTCAAGCTTAGCATGTATCTGGCCAGGATGTGGGCATCGCAGATCTGGATGTCACCATGGCAGGCAGCGTGCATAGACGAGGAGCGCATCATGATCAATCAACTTCGCAGGAGGCCGGCACCGAGGCAAGTCCTAACCATTCAACATGCCAGCTGCTCTTGGCACAGAATCTCGTTGGGGGTTTCTAGTGCATGCATTTCGAGGGAGTCTCACCGGCCGTCGCCCACATACTGCAATTCTGCTGTGTCTGTCGCTCAGTCGCATGCAACAATTATCTTGTGCTGAAAGCAATGTTCTGCAGGCTGCGCGCAACAGCGACAGCAGGCATGGAGGGGATCTGAGGGAGCCCAGCCGGGTACATGCGGAACATCATGGCGGTGGCGAAATGTCGCAGGATGTGTGGGAGCAGTGGCAGAGGGCTGGGTTTGTGCCTGCACCTGCAGCGACCCTGAATAGCAAGCATGGCAGCAAGACACGTGATGCTGCCCCGACCAGTTATCCTACAAGCAAAGATGTGGATGTCACAGAGAGAGATCAGGGGGCATCTGACGTCAGCAAGCCCTCCTTGAACAGCAAGGTCATCGCAGAGTCTCCTGGTGGACTGGTGCCCCATATGGACACTTCCTCCACAGTCACAGAGCGGGGATCATGTGGAGTGTGGGATGTGGCCTATGACAAGAGTGCAGCAGAGGAGACTGTCAGGAAGCTGGGCCTGCACTGGCACCGACAGGAGGTGGAAAGTGTCAAGCATGCTGCAGCTGACGGCAGTGGGGACCGCTCTTCAGGACCTGGGACTACTGTGAACGGTGGGATTCCAGGGCATAATGGAAGCCAGGAATTGGCATCCTTTGCGCTGAACAATTCCTGTGCCCACACGGCATGCTCGGCAAAGGTGACCATTTTTAAATACTGCATGCAGCGTTTACACTAGGTTAAGCTTTGACTTTTGTTTGTTGTTGTATACTGAGTATACTGAGTATACTGACATAGTATACTGAGCTTGGGAAAGAAAGCCTCACAGCGAGCATGCCTCCCGACTTGCGCAGGAGTTTTGCATAGTGGATCAACTCGAGGAAATTGAAATGAACTACCGGAAAGGGAGAGATCAGTTCAAGATAAAGGTGCCCTGCGCACCACATGTTTACAATGTGAGAAACTTTGTGCAGGAGCCAAGGAAGGCTGCCAGACCCACTGACTCCTAGCTCCTGTACAGGCCATTCAGCGCGCAATCAAGGCAGTGGTGGAGTCGACCAGTGCTCTGGTGACAGCAGATGACTGTGAGAAGCTAGGCATCGGAGAGAAGTCCATCGAGAAACTGCAGGAAATTGTGAGCACGGGAGAGTACCGCCGCAATCAAATCATGGCGCAAGACCCTCATCATCGTGCCATCTCTTTGGTGAGACAATTGTTGGCTGCTGGCCCCTTAATAATTCCTTGCACTGACCATGTTCCCCTCACAGTGCAATAGGAACAGGAGTGGGCTGCTCATTCATTGTCTGCTGGCCCCTTATTGATATCTTGCCCTGATCATGTTTGCCGCACAAAGGAGTAGGAACAGGAGTTGGCTGCTCACTCACTGGTGTGCAGTTCATGGAGGTGTGGGGCACTGGTGAAGCCACTGCAGAGCGCTGGTACCGGGATGGCTGCCGCTCACTGGAGGATGTGCAAGGCCGCTCTGACTTGAGCATGCAGCAGGTGGGTATTTTGATTGGGGCCGAGTCTGACCTTGAAATTGGACCGAGATTTCTCAACATTCTCATTCGTACAAAGGCACCGCCCATCGTCATGCGCTCACAGGCATTGGCAGCCATCGTGGCATGTCATGTGAACACTCCATTTGCTGGGCCAACGAAACGTCTTTTTGGCATTGACTGACCTGTTGTGTGCCAGAGGACGGGCATGAAGTACTTTGAGGACTTCAAGCAGCGCATCCCTCGGTCCGAGGTTGCTGCCATGGGCGCCACCGTGTGCGATGCGGCTGAGGAAGTGCTTGACTGTTCCAATTTGCCAGATGGCGACCTGCTGTTCTGCAGCGTTTTGGGAAGGTGCTCTCTCCTGTCTTTTGCTGACAACTCCATTTGCAGGGAGACTGCCTAAGTGGCATGGAGTCCTTTGATCTTGTCAAGTCAGGGAGTACTTTTTCATATTCAAGCCTTTCATAACAGGGCTTTTGGGGGTGTGAACAGCTACACGCGAGGCAAGCCGTTGACAGGCGATGTGGACATGCTCATTGCACCTCCTCCTAGCTGCGGCGAGATTGACAGCAGGCAGGCACTGCATGCCATCTGCAAGTGTCTCCAGAAGCGGGTGCGTCTTCCTGCAAGAAACAACACATCCCTCTCTTGTAAATTTGCACATGGGTACTTTCAGTGTGCTACTTCCTTGCAGCATTGCACATTAAGATGACTGTGCTAAACTTAAGTTCTGCGGGTGCTATATCAGGGCCTCCTCCTGGACGACATGGCAAGCACTGCCCCTGCTGCCAGGGGGGATGGTGCCGCTACCTTCATGGGTGTGGCTCGCCACGCAACATCCCCCTGCGCCCGGCGCGTGGACATCAAATTCTATCCCCGCAGGTAGAGATTGGACTGCGTCTGTTGCTGGTAAAAGCAAAGTCTGCGTCAGTATATCAGGAACAGCCCATGGTGACACCCCAGCACAAGGTTCAGGTCGCATCCCAATGTGTTGTGCTGTTGCTATGCAGGGTCCTGCCCTTTGCCATTATGCACTTCACAGGCAGCGGCGCCTTCTCAAGAGCGCTGCGATACTGGGCACGGTCGCGCGCCAATGAGGCACGAAGGTTTCAGCCGAGTGCGAATGGCTTCAAGCTAAGCGACTACGCATTAGTGCCCATCCAAAGCAAGGAGCCTACCCGGCAGGCGTCCAATTACCACAATGCTGAAGTACGATCCATTTCCTGCCTGATGTCATGTGCACCACATTGTATACTTTGCTGATGTCAACAAGTGAAGTGCTCAGATGGGGCACATGCTGTTACTGTCACCAAAAGTGTTCATGGTTGAGTCAATTTGTTTTTATAAATTACAGGTGGAGCTGGGTCCATCACTGGACTGCAAGTGTGAAGGCGAAATATTTCGAGCTCTTGGCCTGGATTATGTCCCACCGCACATGAGATACTTTCATAATTTTGAATGAAATACGTGTTGGCATTGAGCGCACATGTGTACATCTGTACAGCTTTGTGCATGCAGCTGTTCAAATTGGATTTCATACGGTGTGAGTGTTGGTACATTGAGTTCAGTAATCCAAAATTTAGACCAACGCTTATCATATTCTGGTACTGCCGCATAAAGTGTCTACACTGACCGCAGAGTGCCGGGATGCGCATAGTGCACCCGGATGGGGTAATCTTATCATGCAAGGACACGGGCATAGAGTCATTCGGCTAGATTACACCCAGGCTTCCTTCCTGTCACACGCCCTCTAGATTGACCTGCACACGAAGATGTCACATCAACACCCATTCTGCAAACTAGCCATGTCATGTGTTAGAGCCAAAAATTCAAAAGGTGCAAAACTCGAGTCGTGGGCGGAAATCGGGGAGGTACTAGTGTTTTTCAGTGCTTTGTGGGGTTTGTGGGGAATTGTGGAGTTGGGGACAGGCTGGCACGTGCCTTCTAGGTGCTGTGTGGATTGCAGCAGATCTTGCACGCTGAGAAAGGTGTTATAAAGTTACTAAAAAACGAAAAACAGCAATTATGGCGTCCGCTAGGGGCGACAAGGGGGTACGGCCACTGAAGTTGGGAGAGATCACGCACAGTTGGGGTGACGGAGCTCGCAGAGGGGATGTTCGGCAGGAGGTCCAGGCGCACTTGGCGGTGCAGAGGCCTTGGGTGTTATCGATGACAGAACAGGTACTTGTCATCCTCAAAGGTGGGCGTAGCAAGAAGATGGGGAGGTGAAAAAGCGAAGTGCAGGGTTTGGTCGGATGCTTGAGCAGACGCGGACGGATATGGACGTTTGAATCGGAAAGAATTGCTGAGAGCATTGTAAAGTTGAAGGAGATCATTCATTTTGACGAAAAGGCCCTGACGTACGTGTGTGCAATGCAGAATGTGGCGGAGGCAAGAAAGTTCAAGGATTTCTGGAGGGCGAACCTGGGGCACGCAGCAGCGGCCGTGACATCTTTCGTGAACGTGAACGTCATCAACGTGTCCGGGATGGCAGGTATGTCTGGAATTGTGAAGCATACAGATGTATAGATTTGGCAGTGAGAAGTGGAAAGCGACCGATACCAGACAAGCGAGTTGGAAAGCCCTGAGCTGGAGTGATTTATATGATAGGATGCAGAGAGGTGCACATGCAGAATTGACATGGTGGACGGAATTGCCATTGCAAAGAAGTGCCTGACTGACAGGTGGAATGTGCTGGTGACCTGCAGGAAACTGCCTGCTGCATTGCACACTGCATGCAGCGACAAGCCTGGATGACAGCACACCGTCGTCATGGGGCATCAATCCCGGTGACAGCCTGGAGGAGCAGGCAGCGACCCTGAGATTCTGATTCAAGTCGACATACGGAGACGTTTCTGGGAGAAGCACAGGGCAGGGGCGACGCTGCCATGGCCGCAGAGTGTCTGCGGCTTTTGGAGAGCCTGCGTGGCAGCGAGCACCCGTACGAAGACATGGCGCACCTGATCAGCGAGCAGCTGCGCGCCGATGTGTACGTGGCGCGCGTGGAGGTTGAGCGGCTGTTCACAGCCGAGCGCTACCGGCTGCACGCAGGTGAAAATGACAAACAGTATAGGAAAATAATAGGGATCCTGAAGGATCTTGCATTTCTTGCGATTGCCGCGTCGATACGCCCCTGTTTGCCGTGCAACAAGTGTCACTGGAAAGCTGAGATTTGTAGCTTTCCATTGATACCCATATTGTCCACCTTCACCCCGACCGCCCCAGTCGACCTCGCACACTTCGGCACCCCGACAGGAGCAGCCAAGTGCAGCCACCCTCTCAGCCGCCTCCGGTTCGACCTTCTACGTCCCATTTTCAATCTTCTACCACCGTCGTTCCAACCGTCCTGCCCTCAACGGGCTTGAGCAGAAGACCGTACCAAGACACAGGCCCCAGAGGCCTTCAAGAAGACCAAGACCAGGCCCCAGCGGCCCTCAAGACTACCTCAAGACCTATCTAGCTATCTGAAGGGTTTAGGGTTTCCAACCCCAGTATCCACCCTTGAACCTGAGCGGGTGTCTAGGACCTTGGACATGATGCCTCCTGCCTATCCCCGCCTCCAATGTGGTGGGTGTGTGTATCTGGTCGAGTTCTCACCAGCCTACCTGTTTTTCGCCTCATTTGCGGCTTCATATCTCCCATATGCCACCGTTTGCTTGTGCCCCACCTTGCTGGCAGATTGAGGCATAGTTTAGGGTCACATTGCCAGCCCCGAGCGGCACCTAGTGGTAATGGGTCCGAACGCGATCCTGTTCCATCCCTGTCGGCCAACCGTATAAACGTGCCTTTCATGTCTGTTCCACCACTGGTTGCCCGCACATCCATAATTGCCTGCCAGTGATTGATGATTGCCTGCTTTGCTGTGACCCCTGCCTCCAGCTGCAAGCCCTAGGCTTGCCCCGTGGGTCCTCCAACGTCACCTCAGCGGTGTTGCGTTGCCGGCGGGCTGGAGTGCGCCTCTGGGGATGAGGTTACCCTCTGGTGCTTGGGACATGTCCATCGCTAGGAGCCTTTCTGTTGCCTTTCTGTGGTATGCCTTCATGCTTGCGCTTCTCTTCAGTATCGCATTATCCTCCTGCGGGAGTGCTCTGCGTGCCCCAACTCTGACAGGTTTCCCCAAATATCCTATTGCATGCGTGCTGGGAAGCGTGCGACTGGCACCTGTGTAATAGCGGGGGCTTCCCCTTTTTAAAAAAAAAAAAAAAAAAAAGACCGCTTTAGGCCCTAGAGGCCTTCAAGACCACCAAGACCAGGCCCCAGTGGCCCTCAAGAAGACTTCGACTCAACCCTAGGCCCCACAGGCCTTCAAGAAGAGCAAGACCAGGCCCCAGTGGCCCTCTAGAAGACTTCGACTCAACCCTAGGCCCCACAGGCCTTCAAGAAGAGCAAGACCAGGCCCCAGTGGCCCTCAAGAAGACCAAGACTCAGCCCTCAGGCTCCAGAGGCCTGTCCAAGAAGACCAAGACCAGGCCACACAGGCCTTCAACACTTCAATCCACTCTTCTGCCCCACTCTCCATCTCCGCCCATCCAGACAGGCTTATCTCTCACCTTATCTCTAGATTTCTGCTGTGCTGGGGCTTTTAGTGCTACTGGACCACTTTGACTGCAGTCACAGTCCTTTGACTTGAGTCCTTGTTTGTTGTCCTTGACTCTAGTCAATGTAAATGTCTCCACACTTCTACACAGTGCTCACTGTTGCTATTTTTCTGTGACTGGATCCTCTTACACACTCACTTTCCTTCCCCACTCACTCTCCACAAGAAAACTTATCAGGGGCATTAGGTGATCAGCACAGTGAGAGGGGACCCTGATGGGTGTTTAGTAGGTTCCAGGTAAGTGCAGGTACAGGGGCAGATGCCAGCTAGGACACCTGGGTCTCTCTCCCCATAGCTCTCAGATTCAGCAGGAGCAGAGAAACAGCCAGTTTCAGCACTTCTAGTGAAGGGGAGTGAGGCTCAGGGTAGAGAGTTGCCACGGTCCTCTCCCACAGCCCCTGAGACACCTGCTCCTTCCTCCCTCTCTGGGGATCCAGTCACAACACCCTGTTAGGGTCCTGTTTGTGATTGGTGCCCCAGCACAGCACAGAGGTTAGACCTGTGTCACTCTCCTCCCACTCTGCCCAGCCACTAGGAGGGAGCCTTTCGCCCCTCAGCAGCTGCAGCAGAGGCAGCACAGTCAGGAGCAGCGCACAGCAGGAGCTCAGCGGAGCACAAGGGAGCAGAAGAACTACCGGCCGCAAGACTACCCGCCGCCAGACTACCGCCCGCAAGACTACCCGCCGCCAGACTACCGGCCGCTAGACTACCGGCCGCTCTCCGTAGCAGGGGATCATACCCTACGGATCCAGCTAGACCCTGCGGATCGCGCTAGACCCTAGGTTCCCCACAGGGTTCCACGGATCGCGCTAGACCCTACGGATCGAGCTGGACCCTACGGATCGAGCTAGGCCCTACGGAGTCCTCCCCCGTGGGTCCTCCAACGTCACCTCAGCGGTGTTGCGTTGCCGGCGGGCTGGAGTGCGCCTCTGGGGATGAGGTAACCCTCTGGTGCTTGGGACATGTCCATCGCTAGGAGCCTTTCTGTTGCCTTTCTGTGGTATGCCTTCATGCTTGCGCTTCTCTTAAGTATCGCATTATCCTCCTGCGGGAGTGCTCTGCGTGCCCCAACTCTGACAGGTTTCCCCAAATATCCTATTGCATGCGTGCTGGGAAGCGTGCGACTGGCACCTGTGTAATAGCGGGGGCTTCCCCTTTTAAAAAAAAAAAAAAAAAAATACGGAGCGCGCTACGGGCCGCGGCCAATCTACGGATCGCACTTGTCGCCAGGTCAGACCGTCACGATGCAGGCCGTCAGACCAGCTTGGCAGACACCGCCTCAGCGCGCTCTAGACGATCTTGCGCTGCAGTGTCCCCGGCCTAGGCCTCTGCAGGCCAGGCCGAGCCGATGGGGAGACAGCGAGCCACTCCTGGTCGCTGCTCTCGGTCGCATGGAGTTGCCACAGGACGTCCCCTATGGCAGCATGCAGCGCAGAGATCTGGAGACCCAGGCCACCAGAGGCATGCTTGCGCACTTCGCGCCGCATGTGAGAGGGATCCTAGACAGAGGCACACCCGGTGCAGCAGACAGGCGCGTCGAGTTGTGGTTCGACACCATCCCAGCGGCAGTCGCGGCACGGCACTCCGCGGCAGAGGATCAGCTGGTGCGCTTGCAGGACATTCCCGGCACAGGCGATGTCGGGATCCCAGTCCAGCTCACAGCTGGCCGCCTCCACTGCCAGCACACGTGCGTCATCGTCCATGGGCTGCCCTATGAGTACAGCACGGAGGGGCTCACCCAGACCCTCCTAGATTGCGCCGGCTGTGAGAGAGACAGCTATGTGCTCCGCGGCGAGTTCCTCGGCGATCTGCCCTCGGATCTCGCCGCCGGCAGCCCTCTCGTAGGCAGCGGCAAGGCTTGCCTTGCCTACATCCAGACGCCTGATGATGACCGGCACCTCAGCCGCCTGCCGAAGTACTTCCACATCGACGGCGACATCAGGATCAACATCACACGGCCCGCACACATGCGCCAGCCGAGCCAGCCAGCCTCTTTCCAGGCTGAGCTGTCCGCTCCACAGGCGGCAGCATGCTCAGCACCGCGCCCCATCCGCCAGAGGCAGCGCGCCGCCAAGGCCCTCTCCCGAGGTGCAGGCGACGCTGCTCCGTCCTCGACCCCTCCAGCCAGCACACAGCTGCAGGAGCTGGAGGCCCGTGTGCGGTCCAGTCGCACCCCAGGCATCAATCGCACAGGCCTCGGCTGCACAGCAGATACCAGGACCAGCCCGCAGGGCCCTTCCTTCCACGCTGCGCGCGACACGCAGCCACCTACCCCCATGGACTGCTATCCACCGCCAGGTCCAGAGGTCCTGCCTCCGCTGGTCCGC
The DNA here is from genome assembly GCF_000258705.1 of Coccomyxa subellipsoidea C-169. Classification (NCBI taxonomy): domain Eukaryota; kingdom Viridiplantae; phylum Chlorophyta; class Trebouxiophyceae; family Coccomyxaceae; genus Coccomyxa; species Coccomyxa subellipsoidea. The sequence continues at coordinate 110,045 of NW_005178014.1, forward strand.
ACACCAGCAGACATGGACGTTGATGTCCAGCCTCCTCCACCTCCACCGCCTCCATCAGGCAGCCCGATGGAGTGCGACACAGCAGCCGCTCCAGTGCTACGCACACCGCACGGCTGCAGGGTGCAGACCGCCGCCAATTTACCTGCCGCCGTCACCATGGACTGTGATTGCCCACCCACACCCATGGAGCACACAGCGCCAGACGTCGCCGAGCCATGCACCTCGAGCCAGCCTCCGCTCGAGCTCTCCGGTGTTCCCAGCACACCGTCAATAGTTTTCCAGTGATCCTCCGATGTTTCTGTCTCACCAGCAGCCCCAACAATCCCCTTGGCCTGTCATCCGTGGCCTTCTGCCTTAGTGTCTGTCCTCCTCACCATTCACAGTAGTTCATTGAAGGCTATCTGAAGGGTTTAGGGTTTCCAACCCCAGTATCCACCCTTGAACCTGAGCGGGTGTCTAGGACCTTGGACATGATGCCTCCTGCCTATCCCCGCCTCCAATGTGGTGGGTGTGTGTATCTGGTCGAGTTCTCACCAGCCTACCTGTTTTTCGCCTCATTTGCGGCTTCATATCTCCCATATGCCACCGTTTGCTTGTGCCCCACCTTGCTGGCAGATTGAGGCATAGTTTAGGGTCACATTGCCAGCCCCGAGCGGCACCTAGTGGTAATGGGTCCGAACGCGATCCTGTTCCATCCCTGTCGGCCAACCGTATAAACGTGCCTTTCATGTCTGTTCCACCACTGGTTGCCCGCACATCCATAATTGCCTGCCAGTGATTGATGATTGCCTGCTTTGCTGTGACCCCTGCCTCCAGCTGCAAGCCCTAGGCTTGCCCCGTGGGTCCTCCAACGTCACCTCAGCGGTGTTGCGTTGCCGGCGGGCTGGAGTGCGCCTCTGGGGATGAGGTTACCCTCTGGTGCTTGGGACATGTCCATCGCTAGGAGCCTTTCTGTTGCCTTTCTGTGGTATGCCTTCATGCTTGCGCTTCTCTTCAGTATCGCATTATCCTCCTGCGGGAGTGCTCTGCGTGCCCCAACTCTGACAGGTTTCCCCAAATATCCTATTGCATGCGTGCTGGGAAGCGTGCGACTGGCACCTGTGTAATAGCGGGGGCTTCCCCTTTTAAAAAAAAAAAAAAAAAAGCACACGGATAGAGGAGTGCCTTACTTGGCTAGCAGGCCACACAGACTTGGACACTGCGCAGACGAGAGCGGCCATTCGCGCACTGTACGACCAGCACCCCCTCCTCCTCCAGTCAGGAGACTCGGCCATGGCGCGAAACGTCATGCACGATTCCCTGTGTGCCATCCTGCGCAGCACGCATGGAGCAGATAGCCTGCCACAGGACTCTTACGGCTCACCGCCTCTCACGGACGCAGAGCTCACGGAGCTTTTCGCGCCCACGGAGCCTACAGCCGCCCCTGCTCGGCGACAGCCCCTCACAGATGCGGAGGTGCTGGAGCCTGCCGCGACCACGGAGCCTGCAGCAGCCTTGCCTCAGCAGCAGCCCAGGCCCGCCATTCCGCCAGGCTTTGAGGAGCGCACCCAGGCCACTAACGCCGCTCAGCAGGCAGCACAGGACGCCCTCACAGGCATCAAGCCACGCCGCCACTCTAGCCGCGTACGACAGCAGCGCACAGACTGGTGGCTCCCTCAGCAGCCGACAAAGCCGCTGCCGCAGAAGCACAGGAACAGCAAGAAGTATCAGACGGAGGGCGCGCCTGCGAGGCGGCCCTCCCAGCCATGACTCACCCGAGATCGCCCTCCCTGCGCCTGCTCAGCCTTCCTTCCTCCGGCCGCGCAGCCTGCATTGGTTCAGCACTGGGACATTTTTTTTTTTTTTTTTTTAAAGGGGGAGCCCCCGCTATTACATGGGTGCCAATCGCACGCTTCCCAGCACGCATGCAAAAGGATATTTGGGGAAACC